>NW_020538639.1:0-34356 GCF_003426905.1 Ctenocephalides felis
GATACTTTCATTCAGATATCACATTTTTTCTTACCGGCACCGTATTTTTCTTATAAAAAATTTCTCAACGTCGCCGTCGGACCTCCTAAGAGTGATCAATCACCGTCAGCGATCGACCGGCCTAGCAGGTCAAATATTGTATCAGGGGCTTCGGGGCAAAGGTCAGGGGTTGTTTTCTCTCGGCGCTTAATACGTTGTATTTTAGCGACTTGTTAGTTGCATTATCACCGTTTATTTTTTGGAAGCGTTTTCGTAATATGTCCGAACGATTATTCTACACAGTTTAACTTGTTTGTGGATTAGTTATTGATAGCCAATTTTATTGGTACTAGAAATGGAATAAGGGAAGTGCTAGTGGAAAAATTATTTATGATAATAAAACGATTGGAGTGAGGCTCCTTATTTAGTAAGTAATTGAAATATTTTTTAATTTTAGAAATTTTGAAATTAAATTATGAAACAGATTTTTATTAACACTTTCGCTACGAGCGCGTGACCTCGACATCCGCTTACCGACACTCTTGTATGATTGTCGCTTGAAGATATTATCTAGTTAAATTATTTAGAATTCTAATTTGTTGCTGTAGTTGTTAGTTTTTCAATATAAATTTTATTTATAAGCTCATTGGTAATAATTAGAAAATCTTAAAATATATTGTGTGAAAAATACTTGGGCAGCTTGCTGGCCCGTACAGTAGTATCACTCATCGGAAAAAATGCTGTAGCAAAATGATTAACTAATGTAATTCTTACAATGATAAAGATTTAAACTTAATATTTTCTCTAAATTATTATCAACCCCTTCTCCACGAGATTAAATATAGATTTAAGATAATCTTTCAGAGAATTGTTTTTTATCAATTTAGAACCATTTGAGCCCTTGGGAGCAAGAAAATTCAAAAATTCCATATTAAGGACCACCCTAATATATATATATATATGTATATATATATATATATATATACGCATGTGTGTGTATATATATATAATTAAAATCCACAACAAACAAAGCAATGCGTTTGAACAATATTAATGAATGATATTCCAGTCTGGGCAGTTTTGTACCAAAGTGCATCGTGTCTTCGAAATAAATTGCAACCACTTTTTATAATTTTGCCGACGAATTTCTTCCGAGATTCTTAATGGAACTCTTATATAAGACAATAATGGATGACTACGGGCATCGTAAAAACCTTTAGCGAACTATTAGCGTAACGACGCCAGGATTAATTATATCACACAGAACTTCTGGGGCCTCAGAGTAATACAAATATTGGCATTGGCGAAGAATAATGACTTCCATAATGATTTGTGATTGTGATGTTGAAACGAATTAAATTTGCGGGTAGAGGTGGAATTGTCTACGTGTCAATAGATCTAAGGTTTTACGTGAGTCATTATAAATATTTTTAACTATGGTTTTCTCGGCTACCATATCTTGTGTGCTTTCTAGATTACAGATTTGAGTTCGATTCCTTGAAAAATAGAAACATTGAAAATTTAGGAGCAGGTTCCTGGTAAAATAGACCGTTACATAGCGTTGTTATGATGCGCTCATCACTTCATATAAAATGATAGTAAAAACTGTCGAAATGCTATGTATTTGCCATACAACCAGGCATTTTGGATATCAAACCTAAACTAGAAAACGTAACTGCATCTTTTGGATATGCGTTTGTAACATATACATGAAATTAGGTTTTATGCATAAAACACTGCATTTTAACATTTCATATGAGCGTTTTATTTCCATTAAGTTAATTTAGTGGGGTGCATGGCATCGTACCTTAAGGCAAATTGCTGGAACTTTTCGTATCGTAAAATTTTGGTACGGAACCAAAAACATTTTCACAAAATGTGAACACATTATGAAGATCTCTTTAAAATATCTGATAATTATTTGATGTGCATAAGTTCAATACACATTTTTGACCGCCAAATGACATTTTTTAAGCTTATTTTTATTGAGAGTCCATAACCGTTGGACCTGCCCTCCCAAAAATTTAATCAGTCTTCATCTTGTCAATACAAGTAAGTTTTTGAATTATCAAAATCGGATTTTTTGCCACTTTTTGCCCCGTATCTTCAGAACGGCTAGACCTACCTTCGCCAAAAACTAATCAGCACGTCTCCTTATCAATACGAATCGAAAGTTTTGAAACGGTTCCCGAAATCGTCGACGAACATTTGTATCCGCACGCACACACACATACATACACTTATTTTTTCTAAGGTATGCCAAAATGTTCAGAAACTTCTGAAACGTAAAGATATATAATTTTTTTATTTTCGATATTTTTGCGATTATTATAACTTGCCCTACGGGAAATTAAAAATATAGTAAAAAATAATAACCCAATATTAATGAAGAATACAAATGCATATTGATCATTATTACGAGTCTGCAGACGACATCCGATTGACGACTTGTTTGTACATGTGTCGCCAATAGACGACATCTAGTGTGTTTGCTTCAAGATTTATCACTCCAAGTTAAGTCATTGAGACATCCAGTTTGTCAATATGGTTTTTAGTTGCTTAGAAGTGTAATTTCGAATTTCTGAATACATTTGTATTGATGGAAATCTCATAATATTTTCTGTAATGAATAGTTGGGCAGCTTGCTGGCTCGTACAGCAGCGTCACTCCTGCAGTAAACACTCTCGCAGAGAAAGACGTAATGAATCAAAAATCGATAAATTGCGTCACAATAGCATGAACATTTGTCTTATTGTTATTAATAAAATTCTCATCGACAAATAAACATTCTCGATGTTAAAGCCGTGAAACCAGATGCTTGTAGTAAAAACTTACTGCGAGTGCAGATGTCGTGCATCAAACAAATCAAAAATCATAATTTGTAGTATAGATAATTGATTCTATTAATACAGAATAATGAAATAATTGCAAACTCACAAGAATAATCATCCACAAAGTATAGTTTAGCTTCAGATGCGCAATAAATATTTACCCCGAGTAATTTCTACCGGTGTCCCCCAAAGTTATACGGATGTTCCAAATAAACAGCACCGGAGCAAGCCATGTCAGATTCCTGTACGAGTTTATCCTGAACTCTGAGGACGATTAATTGTCACGTCAAATGGCCGTGACCGAAACTCAAATACAGAATGACGTGCTGAAGCCGCAGACAGACTTGTAGGACTACATGAATGCGCTCTGACTAGGACTACACATCTCTTATGTCATTGGCGTTTACTGTCCTGATTCCTCTCTGCTAATTAAGCCGATATATATATATATATATATATATATATATATATATATAATATAGTGGTCTCTAATATGGATACTTACGCATTTTTTTGCTCACAAGTGCTCAAATTCTTCCAAACTGATAAAAAAACTCTTAAAGTTTTAGCTTTTAACTCCAACTAATAGTCTGCACTCCAACCAAAGTTTCTTGGTTCTTCTTTGGTAAATTTTTATTTTATAAAATATCAAATTTTTGTAGTAATTTCCTTAATTATCAAAATAAGCAAATACAATCTTATTTCCAAAATTTTGATTCTCTTGCCTCTAAGTGATAAATTTCTAAAAAACAAATGGAATTTTACTTATATTATTTCCATAAGAAACTTTGGTTGAAGTGCGAACTATCTTAACTCTTATATATCGTACTTAATAAGACGAGACTATATAGAACTTAATAAGACAATCTGGAAGTAATAGAGAGAATATATTTGTTGTTTGGTTGTTAAAAATGATTTGGTGAATTAAATTTGAAATTAGGTTTAAATGTTTTCATTGGATTAGAATGTTATCTGAAATGCTTTTTCTAGAAAACTTAAACTAAATTTGAAAAATTTAAAGTTCAAGTTCGAAGAGATGTATTTCAATATACAAAATTAATTCTACATAAAGGTAAATTGGTACATAAGTTGTCTACCCTTAGATATTTACATTAGATAAATTATATCAGTACATTTATATATTATACAATAAAAGAAAAGTGTATAAATTATACGATAAAAATGTGTTATATTTATGCGTTAAAAAACAACAAGTTTAACCATTCCTAAAAAAACGCATATCAATATTTAGCAAAATAAATCGAGTTTCAATTACAGATATGGGACGTTCAGGATACAGTTAAATATAAAAATATTTTGTTGCAAATGAACTATAAGAACAAACGGTACATAATTTTAAATAGAAAGCATATTTAACATCCATTATGTCATTAAAATGAAAAGAAAGGACAAAATTAATTTGTAAAATTAAAATATTATAAAATATTTTTAGAAGATCTTGAGGTTGAAAATGCATTTTATTTATATACATTTAATATATATAAATACACACACACACATATATATATATATATATATATATATATATATATATATTATCACAGATGACTGTAGTTGTATAACTCTGCGAATAATCCTACAAAAAACGATTCGACATAATTCATCTTGTTTAATCATTCCAGAGACAATAGCCTAGTAAATGATGATTTCTTATTTTCATGCTTAGTTGTTCATAAGAATTGCATTATGATTTACGAGTTGTAGCAAGTAAGATTGATCTGGATTCATAATAATACCAATATTAAAACTATTCTATTCGGTATAACGAAAAAGCAGTTAAGCCTCAGCTTTTATTACAACTCGTGATTGTAAATGACTGAGGATTTACAAAATAACCATTCTTATAATACAGGAATATAATATATATATATATAATATTTATTAACGGATATAAAATATAAGTCTAAATGAAGATGTAAGAAAACCCTCCTAATTTATCAAATAAAATTTATTGACCGTATTATTTGAAGAGTAATAAAGTAATAACTGCAAGCTCAGCATCAGGAAACATGTATATCAAATGCAATCTTAATATTGATACCATTTTTATAACAAAAAATCTTATAATTTAAGGCTATTCATGTACAAAGTATTATTCAAGACTTACTATAATCTCGTATTTTTCTTAAAAAAGACAAAAATTATTTTATATGATAAAAAAAATGATCGTACTGAAGGACATAAGCTTCGAAAATCGTATTTTCAGGTGTAATTGAAAAATAATAGTGTTATTAGCCTCTATTAACGTTTGATTTAAATGGTATTTTTGGTTTTAAAGTGGAAAGAGATAGTAGATGTTTAAGATATTCCCAAGAGGAAAAAATTGCTTGCACCAAATTTATACTCTCGTTTGCTTTTTCGCAAAATGAGGTTATTTTTAAGTATATCATCTTGAGTATAAATATAAATTCTTTACAAGTTTCATAAGTAGAACCACATATTCTGATAGTAATCAATACATGTACTATAAAGAATTTAAAGTAATTGATAGTGCATCTTAATTATTTTTAATATTATTTGATTTTTGACAGAAATCAGAACACAATATCCTATGAACTATGTAATATAAGTATAATATTTCTAATTTATTCACCCACCTTAAAATACACATATGAAATTATTGTTCTAAATTTATATTACATAGTTCATAGGATATTATATCCTGATTTCTGTTAAAAATAAATATAATTAAAAAAAATTAGTTACTAATGATAATTTAGAGTACTAATTGGAGTGCTAATTATCTAATCTAATTGGTACTAATTTGGAGCACTAATTAGAGTACTAATTATCATTAGTACTCTAATGAGTGACAACTATATTCACCAATTCTGTTCATTTTTTGAAGCAGTAATGGTTTATTAGATGCGGTATTGGAAATTCTTTGTTCAGTTTTCTTGAGACTGGTGTTTCAAGTAGCTGAGTGACTAAAGAATTTGTTTCACAAGAAAATGTTGAACACTGATTAGTTTTATTATTATGTCTATAAATCGTTGTCTACGATTTCCATATTATAATAAGGTATTATTAGTGACAAACCAAGAATCATCGGAAATCTGTTTCAAAATTTGAGTCTGGGCACATTGCATTATTACATCCTGAATAATGACAATAATATGTGTTTGTACATTTTATAACACCATTTTCAACCGTCCCATGCTTGATATAAAATGATATAAAAATCAGTTCTATTAAGTTGAAATTCCATTACCATACATATCGTAATAGAGTTATCGTAGGCGTCAGTCTGTCTGCATATGAATTCAGCCCAGTCTGTGACAGCTGAGTCTGTGATAGTTGATGCCGGCGCATCATACTTTATAACGCGCCTAAAACTCTCCTGAATGCGAAGTCACCGCATGTATGCACGAGTATGATGGATGCACCGAATGCATTTAATGTCTCTGACATGCAGCATCGGCAGAGGTTACGAACCTATAAATAAAGAATAATATTTACTGTGAAATGGTTAATAACTGACAATGGGAAACCTCTCACGCTATTGTTTCCTTTATCGAGTTAGAGTTTAACTCAGCTTACGGAGCTGCCCTAAGGCAGTACCGCCTATTTCACAAACGTTTCGAGACTAGGTTTGTCTCATCATGAGTGTGTTATAATTTAAAATTTAAAATATGGAAACCTAAATTGGCATTATGTGTTATCCGTTACAATTCGTTCAATATACTGTCTTCTGCCCCACCAACGATATTTGGAGTCCGAATTCTCTATTCAATCTCAAGTGGTTACTCACAATATCAAATAGGAAGCAAGGATTAGGGCCCAGTTGGAAATAGATGTCGTTAGGAGAAAAAAATTCTATGAAATGAGACGGTTGATTTATAAAATTTGTTTTAAATTATTATAATTAAAAATATAAATCCCACATACTCCTGTTGTATGTCAGTTTTGTTGTTAGAGCTAGATAGTAAATTAATTAAAATTTTACAATATTTATCGGAAGAACAAGCTGGATTATTAAGTTCAATGATCATGTATTAATATTACAAATGCAGTTTTACTTAAGTAAAAAGAAATTTAAATTTGAAAACAGCGCATCAGATAATCAAATGTAAAATGTGCTAAAAACAGCCAATAAAAAGGCTACAGATTTAATTTTAAAATTATAAATTGTCAATTTCAATGAATTAATTAAATTATTAATTTTTGAATAGCAAATATGCTGATTATCTATTCTGATATCTTGATAAATAATTAAAAATATTTTGTGCATTTTTGTAAATAATAAATATCTCATGATATTTATAGAGCAATTCCTATCGATATCATAATTATCTGAGCTAATAACTAATAAATATACTAACAAAAGTTATTATTTTTGGTAATTTTGTTTGTCGAATGTTCATTTTAAATAATCGCAATAAAATGAAATATCAATATCTTAAGATAAATTACCATGGTAGTATTTAATAAATTTAATTTAAAAATCATTTACTTACAATCTTTTGAATAAATTATTATTTGGGAATAAGTACGTATGATGCTAATCTAGGTAATCAGCTATTTTTGTGCAGTTTATAATGTAATTATGAGAATAGGAATTAGCCAAATAATTTTTATCATTTAAATGCTAAATAAATTTATTCGGTAATGATAATTTATAAATAATCTACGTTTATTTCAATTTGCCTTTATATGTTCTTTTTTGATTTTCTGTATACTTTATGAGAAATGTATAATACAGTTCGTATTATGAAGTATGTACATCCAAAGTGAATGAAGTCATGTTAGGTTTATTGGCTCATCTTCGAGAAGAAATATGATTATGCGCTGCCTATCAAGTTGCGATAAGAGTCAAATTATCATAACAAATTCGATAAAAATATTCTTGGGCTTAAATTCTTAGCACGCTTCACACTTACAGAATTCGCATGCATGATTTGGGGGATTTGATTTGATATTCCTTAAAAATATATTTTGATATTTTGGATTTTATATTCATCGTTAGGAGTTATATGTAGATATTGAATATTCAAGGGAAATGTTATATTGAAAAAAAAAATGAAATATTTAGAAAGTATAGGCATTTGAATTACACACATAAGCTGGCTGCGAAAATAGTTCTAGTTCTGTACTTTTGTGTTACGTAGTTAGAATTTAATAAAACTCTCCTTCGATAATTCAGGTTGTTGGGTTATAATTTAACCCTTGTAGCTGTGGACTGTATCAAACACTGATTTGTTTGTATATTATGTATTTGTTGCAGTTCTAATTACAATCACTGATTTGTTACTAAGTTATAATAAAAGAAGATATATTAATTTTTATTGGTTATTTACATGCTGTTAAGCGGACTTTACTTTTAGAAGTGAATCACTAGTTCAATTAAATCATTCCGCTACCCCCTCTACAAGGGGTAGCAACCAATCCGTGTAAAGCTTAATGCCTTGAAGTTTGTCACCTTCATGGCCGATATAATAAAATAATAAAATAAAACGAAAAGACGTCCGAACAAGTTCTATGAGATATTTATTATCGACATAAACTTACTAACCAAGAACTCAAAATTGAAGTGGCATCCGCGCATATTGAATTGCATTCAGTTTACCGCTATAGGCATCTTTTGAATATCGCAGGATATGTTCGTAACCCAGATCTGCCGCTAGTTGTTCGCTCGGCAGCATCATTACAAACACAAAACAGCGGCGCTTTTGTTGAAACTTTCCGCTTGAGTCTTCTGCGTTCGCAGAACTTGCCATACTTAAAGCGGTACGAAAAGTTTGCACGACAATGCACATTTTTGTTGGTGCGGTATACATACTGCGACGAACTAAAACTCGCAGCAAAGGTGGTCGGAGAGTGAGACAAGTTTAGGATCTTCAACGGAATAACACTCACCGTTTTCGAAATACAATGACAATGACAGTGACAGACAGATGCACGAAACATGGGAGATGTATTAATATAAAATAGCACTACTAGTACATGGCATTGTGCCTTAAGGAAAATTGCTCAATGTTCCATCCTGTATTTATAATTAGGGTGGTAATAAAAGAAAACAATTAAAGATTATGGGTGGTAATAAAAGAAAACAATTAATAATCAATTAAAAATTAATCAATAAATTATAATAATTGTTTTAAATATTCTCAAATATTTATTATAAATACTGTAAATTTTATTGTTTGTGTTTCATGGATTTAACATAAGTCTTTATATTTGAGTGACTTTATATATGTTTACAATTAACAGACATAAACAAAATCTCATCCTTATCATATTCTGATCATATTTCTAAGAATTTTATGATTTTTTAAAATTGAATTTCAAAGTTAGTTATTCATTTAAAGTATATAAGTGATAGAATAAAGCCATAGAATTTTTGAAATTTGAAATTTATGGTAGATTTTTTCCTTAATTCCATAATAAATTAAATATATAATATAAATTCTATAATATATATATATATATATATATATATATATATATATATATATATATATATATGTATATATATATATATATTAGATGATCCGACAGACGTTGTCCTGTACCCACGTCTACAATTTAAAAGTTCAATTTTTTTAATATCCTTTCTTATACTTTTTAATATCCTATGTGATGTCCTGCCTTCACGATTCATTTATGGTCTTAGCATAAAAAGTATAAAAAATGAAGAAATAATGAAACAGTTTATGCGGCAAAAGAGCAATTTCACACTTGATTTTATGACACAACATAATTGCTTCAATAATTTAGTCTATAATTTTCAAAATCTCGTACTGTCGTATTGCTCTTTGGTAATTAAAATTTTTAAAGTAAATTTTTTTACTAATAATTTAATAAATATTATTGTTTATGTTTGCGCCAGAACGACGGCACGAGCAAACTACATTTGTCAGAATCAAACAATACTAAATCTCCGGCAATTCCGAAAGAAGACGATTTGTATATAAACGCTAATCATGAGCGTTTATGCACTCTCTTGTTTATTCATTTACGTTGTTCATTTATTTTGTCGTGTGAGTTCATTGTATTTTCGGAGCGTTATCTGTTTTCATGTAAATAAATACTTTTATTAATTGCAAAAAAAAAATTAATAAAATTTGATATTCAATATCGACATTTTTTAAAACATGTTTTATTTTCAATTTTGCCAATTTTGTGAGTTTTTAAATTTTTTGAAAATTGAAATAAAAAATATCAAATTTTTGAAAATTTTGGAACTGCTATTTTTTTTTTTTTTTGCTGACTCTATTTTCGCCAAAAACTGATCAGCACGTCTCCCCGTCAATACAAATTAAATTGCTTTCAATCATTCAAATCGGTTGATTTGCTCTTTTAATCATGGGCTAAAAATTGTATCCAAACATGCATTCATAGTGTGTATGTGTATTACACACACACAAACATCCTTATTTTTCTAAGGTATACTAAAATCAGAAGGTCTTAAAAAATGGAGATAAGCAAAAATGTTCACTTTGGATTTTTTTTGGTATTACTATAACTTATCCTACGGAAAGTAGGATAATTTATAGTAAGATAAATAAATAGAAATAAATAATAGTAAATAAAAATTCTTATGAAAAAAATTCATATATATTGTTTTTTCTATATTATTTTCATGAATTTTCATCAATATTTTAACTCAATGTGCTAATAATTATAAATAACTTGTATTATTGTTGTTGTTTATAGATATTGCATCAATGTTTTTTTTAACATTTAACATTAGTTAAATAGCAATCAGAAAAAAAAAACTAATGCTATTGTGCTGATTATTAGAATTCTAGTAATTGTACTGGAGTTTTACATATATGACATGATGGTGGTCACACCAGTGGGCTCAATTTCAATACATTAAATTAGAATTGTTATGAAAATAATTTATATAAATTGTTTCTTCTATTATATTATTCAAACTGTTATGTCCAAATTATGATTATTATCAATTTTTTAGCTCAATGTGGTAATAATAAAACTCTTGCTTTTATTATTGTTGTTCATAGTGATTGCATCGATTGGTATCTACGAATATTTTCATTCTTCCAGACCTGCACCAGTACGGATTATATTGCTTTATCGAATATTCATCCATTATGCGCACAATTACTGACATCAATCCATATTAAATCCAAAAACCCCATGATGTTCGCATATTAATTTCAACCCATCATCCGGCTGTCCATTAACGCACTCTAACGCGGTATCAGTGACACTCCACTTTTCCCGGCGGTTACATATTTGTTATACATAACATAACGTGTAGCCAACAGAGCAGAACTGCACTTGAATGTAGACATATTTAAAACCATAATTTCTATTTTAACCCGCCTTTTTCATATAAGCATACTAGTTGTACATATCATTTTTAAATATTTGATGGGTAGTTGTAATTTTATTATCAAGTAAGAGCGGGAATTCAATTTAGACCTATACTTTTCAAAAACCCGGGACAATCAGGGATAGAAATCCAAATTCGGGACAAATAATGCTTTTAGAAAAACCCGGGACACAAGATGGAAATCCGTGACTGTCCGGGACCGTATGGTCACTTTAATAATCAACATATATGGCCTGAGTACATACACTTTAAATAAAGACTATACGTATAAATAAAATGAAATGTGAAAATTTATAGAGTATTGGATATTAACTTTTTTTATATTATTATAACACATATAGGGAAGACTGGACACGGTTGTGCCAGTGTATGGCAGTGACAGTTGTTATAACAAGTAAACTGTACAGATTTTGTGAAAGGGTTCAAGGGGAGAAAGATATAGTATGTTTGTTTGTACAAGTTTTCATTATTGCTTTTAGTGAGAGCCTGACATTAACATGATCTGTAGACCGTGCTTTTATAGAGTCAAAAGTAAGTTTTTACGTTCGATTTGTTTTTGTAATAACTGTTACTCGTACTCGTACGCAGAAAGATTACTTTGTTTGTTATTTTGCTATATGCTGAGCAAAAAGATGTAATACCAAAAACAGCACATAAATATAGAAACAAGCTCATCAGTCACCCAAATTCACATGCAAACTCCTTTATAACAGAGAACTATCGACGTAGGTAGAAAAGAAAAGCGTCACTGAATTCAATTCATCAACTATCCTGATAAAGATTGAAATAACTTACTTATTGAAATAACTTGTTAGTCATTATTTAAAAGAAATTATTTATAAGTAAATAGTTAAGATTATATAATTATCAATAAAATATTGTTAATAATATAACGAATGGGAAAACAGCTACTGAGTTGTTCCATTTAGTATTCAATATCCCTTTACGGCTGACAATGGTAAATTCCCCAAATTTATTAAATGTCCTTAACTGGACGGTTAGAAATAAAATAAGAGAATAAATATGTTGAGTATTAGTAGTTAATTACCAGCAATTAGTTTTTGCCTAGGTAATTTAGCTTGATCATAACGACGATTTGCCTCCAAAAGTGCGTTGGGTTCGGTTGTGACAAATTTTGTGGGCACGGTTACGACATGTTTTTGTGTTTTTTTTTTGGTTAGAGGTCTGAACATGTAAAGAAACGTTTGAACATATAAAAAAATATCAAACTGAACAAAAACAAATACTAACGATAAAGAGAGAAAAAGGCAATACAAGATCAAAAATACTCTATCTGGTTTGTGGAAGCTCATACTCTGAAAGTAGGGGTGGCGTAAAATGGATCAAGTGTCAGTGAATGCTTGTGCATGAACATATTTTCTTTGCTATATGAAAAATACAAAAGCAAATATATTTATGAAACTAGTAAAATTAATATAATTCAAAATACATGCAACTAGCTCTTTGATTGTTCATTAGTAAGTATAACCGCAAATAAATTACTTCACGCCAAATTAGACGTGACAACGCTGCACTCATATTTTCTAAGAAAATATTACATTTGCAACGACGCATAGGCAATTCGCATCTCAAGATTTACCTAAAGGGGTCCTGCGAGATACCTGAAGGCGGCACTAACAATATAGTCTTAACCCGGTCGCCAAGCTATCCACATTCAAATATTCCAATATTATATCAATACTAAAACTTTATTATACAAACAGTGTAAATTATATTCTATAAATAAATAAGTGTAAATCTATTTGTTATCAATCAATATTTACATTTAAAACGGTTGATAGAGCCACTAATTCTATCTGGTCCTTGAGCTTATACTTCAACAAAAAACATTGGTCCAAAACGAACCGGATGCGTCACCAGTGCGAAGAAAATAATTAAAATCTTAAATCTAAATCAAAAATTAAATAAAGTGAAAGTTCTAAACAAGACAGGAAGTTCTAACTTTGGCGCTACACCTACGAGCGAGCACAGCAGCAGCGAGTATATCAGGTTAGTCAAGCATTCCTTCCTATCAATCTTTCCTTATTTTAATATTTAGAGTTTTAATTCAATCTGTGTCAAAATGGAATCATTAAATAAACTCAAAAGGAAACAGCGAGTTACTAAAACACGTTTAACAAAATACGAAAAAGTGTGCAGGCAAATGTCCGAGCTACCTGCTTGCGACTTAAATATTGTAGACATAAAACGCCTTATCGATGATGTGAAGCCCTTGTTTGAAATCTTTGAAAATACCGTAATTAGTATAACAGCATTACTAGAAGACGAAAGTCAAATTAATAATTTAATAGAAATAGAATTAGATGAATTTTTTGAAATACATAATAATTGTTTATCAACTTTACTTAAACTTAGTCAGGCAGCATCAAGTAAGTCAGATACTAGTTCGAATAGTAATTCCAATGACACCACTATAACAAATAATTCGAACAACATAAAACTACCTCAAATCAATTTACCTCAGTTTGACGGCTCTTACTTAAATTGGCTACAATTTTATGATTCGTTTTCTTCTTTAATTCATAATGATTGTAACATCGGTAATTCTCAAAAATTTTATTATTTAAAATCATGCGTTAAAGGAGAGGCGGCAAGCCTTATAGAGTCTCTACCGGCAACTGCCGATAATTATATAATTGCGTGGGATTTACTAAAACGCGTTTCGAAAATAAGAAAATAATCGTAAACAATCATATTAAAAAATTATTTGATCACCCGCCAATGCATAAGGAATCAGGTAAAGACCTTCGTCATCTAATAGACGCGTTTAATAAACATTTAAGATGCTTAAAAATGTTACAACAACCCGTCGATCAATGGGACGGGTTATTAAATTATCTTGTAATTTCTAAAATTGATAAGAAAACTCATCAAGAGTGGGAGATGTTAATGAATAAAGGCTCTGAACTAGTTACATTTTCCGAACTTAGCAATTTTTTAAATCAACGCTGCACAATATTAGAAGCAATTAATCCGACTGAAACAAGAATCGGAAACTCTAGTAAATTTAAAGATATAAAATCTAATTACACAAAACATACAAAGTCTTACGCTACATCCACTAATCACAAAAATATTTGCCTAATTTGCAAAGAGCCATTTCATTCACCGTTCAAATGTCAAGGTTTTCGGGCACTATCTCCAGAAGATAGAGTAAGCAAAGTAAATCAATTAAAACTATGCACGAATTGCTTACGTTACAATCACAACAGTGATCAATGTACTTCTTTAAATCGTTGTGCCTTTTGTAATTCAAATCATCATAGTCTTCTGCATATAGATTCAAGCCAATTACCAGCTGTTAATAATGCACCACAAAATGTTTCGTGCCATACCGAAAATGATTCAAGTCAAATCATCTTATCTACCGCAGTAATTAACGTATTAGATAGCAATAATAGATATAGAGCATGTAGAGTATTATTAGATTCGGGATCACAATCCAATTTCATCACGGAGAAGTTTGCTAATGAGCTCGGTTTACATAAACAATCAATAAATATGTCAGTCCG
This sequence comes from Ctenocephalides felis, assembly GCF_003426905.1. Classification (NCBI taxonomy): domain Eukaryota; kingdom Metazoa; phylum Arthropoda; class Insecta; order Siphonaptera; family Pulicidae; genus Ctenocephalides; species Ctenocephalides felis. The sequence goes on from NW_020538639.1 coordinate 14,667, forward strand.
GGGAATAAATCAAAATTCAACGCAAATTAAGTCAAAAACAACAATTACTTTAAAATCGTGCATTAATAACTTTTCATTAGATCTATCCTGCTTTATCTTAAATAATATAACAAATAATTTGCCGACGGTGTCATTCAATAAAAATATTTTAAATATCCCAAATTATGTAAAATTAGCGGATCCCACATTTAATAAAAGCAATAAAATCGATATTTTAATAGGTTCGGAAATATTTTGGGATATATTTTGTAAAGGATATATTCATCTAGGAAAAAATAGACCTATTTTGCAAAATACACAGTTCGGGTGGGTTATTGCTGGCAGCGTACCTCTCAACAATTCCAGTTCTTTTACGATATGTCATCATACGGCTAATTTAGAAAATCAAGTTCAAAAATTCTGGGAACTGGAAGCGTGTAGCGATATACAACATTTTACCGAATCAGAAAAACAATGCGAACAGCATTTTGTTGCCAATACAACGCGGGCAAACGACGGGAGATTTATAGTTAAAATTCCGTTTACAGACAATATAAAAAAATAGGGAATAGTAAGCAAATCGCGTTTAAACGTTTTATTTCACTTGAAAACCGTTTACGAACAAACAAAAATCTATTTAACGAATACAAAAATTTCATGAATACTTATATAACACTAGGGCACATGAGCGAAGTCAACGAATCTTCCGAACCCGCGACGTGTTTCTATTTGCCTCACCACGGGGTGGTAAAACCAGACAGTTTAACAACGAAATTGCGTGTAGTGTTCGATGCATCTTGCAAAACCGATGCAGGCCTGTCGTTGAATGAACTACAACTTGTTGGACCCACAATTCAAAACAATATTTCTCTATTATACTAAGATTCAGAAGACATGCGTTTGTACTTACAGCTGATATAGAAAAAATGTACAGACAAGTTTTGGTTCACGAAAACGACAGAAAAATGCAACGAATATTCTGGAGGGACAATCCTAATAGCAAATTAAAAATTTATCAATTAAATACAGTTACATACGGAACAGCTTCTGCGCCGTTTTTAGCCATACGCTGTTTGGAGCAGTTAGCCAGAGAAAACATAACTAACTATACAAAGGAATGCGAAATTCTCAGAAATGATTTCTACGTTGACGATTTATTAACTGGAACTGATAACATATCCGAATTATTCACTATTAAAAATAACCTTTGTAATATTTTACAACAAGCTAAATTCAATCTATATAAATTTAATTCTAATTATTCTAAACTTTTAAATGCAGATAATCCAACTTTAAACATCGGTGAACAAACTATTAAAACTTTAGGTATATCTTGGAATTCGGTAACAGACAGTTTTGAATTTGACTACAAAAATATAAGAATAAATCAAATAGTTAGTAAAAGATCCATTTTATCGGCAACAGCGCAAATGTACGATCCCATGGGCTTTTTATCTCCAATTATCGTCATACCAAAACTAATAATTCAAAGCCTATGGCGATTAAACTTATCATGGGACGAGCCCATTCCTTCGGAACTAGAAAATAAATGGAAACAGTTTTGTTTCGAAATAAAATCTATTAAAAATTTGAAAATTGAAAGACATATATTTTGTAATAATCGTATAAACACAGAATTACATGGCTTTGCTGACGCATCAGAGCAAGCTTACGGCGCATGTATATATGCACGGTCTATTAACAAATATTCTGAAATCAAAATCAAACTAATAGCGGCAAGATCTCGAGTAGCACCATTAAAAAATATTACACTCCCCCGTCTCGAGCTTTGTGCGGCACAACTGCTAGCAAATCTTGCGCAAATAACTAAACGTGCATTAAATATCGCGTTTGACAAAGAATTCTATTGGAGCGATTCCACTATCACTCTTTCGTGGATAAGATCTCCATCTTATAAATGGAAAACCTTCGTTGCCAATAGAGTTTCTGATATTCAAACAAAAACCGACGCAAATAACTGGCTACATGTCCGATCGGAAGACAATCCAGCGGACCTCATATCACGCGGGTGCTATACACATGATTTATTGAATTCATCCTTGTGGTGGGCAGGCCCATCTTGGCTACAAAATCTAACTGAAACACAGCGACGTGCAACTGACAATATTTCAATTCCTGAAACTGATGTCGAAAGTCGAATCACAAGTTTGACTTGTACAAAATTTAACAATAACGAACATTTTTTCTTATACTCTTCTCTTATTAAACTCGTGCGCGTAACTGCTTTTTGTTATCGATTTTTACAAAATTTAAAACTAAAGAAGAAAGAAAAAGAACTACTGTATGGCCCACTCACGGTCGATGAATTCAATAATTCACTAAACAAGTTAATAAAAATATCACAATATGAAATATTCAAACAAGACATAGATATAATCGCGCGTGGGGAAGCATTACACAAATCGTCGAAATTAAAATCATTAACACCGTTTTTAGACAAAAATGGAATATTGCGCGTCGGCGGTAGGATAAAGAATTCAAATTTACCGTATGATAAATGCCATCCGATAATACTACCAAAAAATCATCAATTGACTATTCTAATAACTAGGCATGAGCATTTAAAACTGTATCATTGCGGAGCACAGATGTTATTAAATGCGTTGCGTAATACTTATTGGCCTATCGGAGGCAGAAACCTGACAAGATCGATCGTGAAAAAATGCGTAACATGTTTTAAGGTAAAACCCACATTTATTAATCCAGTAATGGGCAATTTGCCTAAATATCGCGTTACACCGCAGTCACCTTTCTTTATATGCGGAGTAGATTACGGAGGTCCTATCTTATTAAGAGATCGTCAAACAAGAGGATACAAAAAATTTAAGGCTTACATATGTTTGTTCGTGTGCCTTGTTACAAAAGCAATACATATCGAATTAGTATCTGATTTAACTACGAATAGTTTTTTAGCCACTTTTAAACGATTTATGGCGCGACGCGGAAAACCTCGCGAAATCTATTCCGATAATGGAACAAATTTTATAGGCGCAGCATCAGGATTAAAGGAGCTTTATAAATTTTTGCAAACAAAATCAAATCAAAATAAGATTGTTAATGATATGACCAACGAAGGCGTGTCATGGAAGCACATTCCACAAAACTCTCCTCATTTTGGAGGAATTTGGGAGGCGGGCATAAAGTCGTGCAAGGCTCATTTAAAGCGAGTATTGGGTAATGCCATTTTAACTTTTGAAGATTTTTATACGGTTTTGACACAGATCGAAGCAATATTAAACTCGAGACCAATCTCTCCCTTAAGCTCCGACCCAATGACTATGATCCCTTAACTCCTGGTCACTTTCTTATTGGAAAATCCTTAACATCTACTCCCGATCCATCAGTGCTTGAAACCCTTGATAACAGGCTTTCTCGGTATCAACGACTACAGAAACTTGTGCAACATTTTTGGAAGCGTTGGCACAAAGAATACGTATCGGAGCTGCAGACAAGAACAAAATGGCAAGTTCAACCATCGCAACCAGCTGAGGTAGGCGATATGGTAGTGGTCAAAGAAGACAATTTACCTCCACTACACTGGCGATTGGGGCGTATTCTTGACACACATCCAGGAGATGATGGACTTGTGCGTGTTGTGACAATCAAGACACAAAATGGTGTACTCAAACGTGCAATTAATCGAATTTGTGTATTACCAAAATCATAGACAATATAAATCAAACCAATAGACTGTTATTAACTCAAAGTGTTGAACTATAATTTTAATTTTGAAATCATATACCCTATATTATTTCAAGGGGGGGAGAATGTTCACGCCAAATTAGACGTGACAACGCTGCACTCATATTTTCTAAGAAAATATTACATTTGCAACGACGCATAGGCAATTCGCATCTCAAGATTTACCTAAAAGGGGTCCTGCGAGATACCTGAAGGCGGCACTAACAATATAGTCTTAACCCGGTCGCCAAGCTATCCACACATTCAAATATTCCAATATTATATCAATACTAAAACTTTATCACAAACAGTGTAAATTATATTCTATAAATAAATAAGTGTAAATCTATTTGTTATTAATCAATATTTACATTTTAAACGGTCGATAGAGCCACTAATTCTATCTGGTCCTTCAGCTTACAATCAACAAAAAACAATCACTGTTAATTATTTTTATTTTTAAAGTTTAACGCCTAAAAAAAACATTAATGTATAAAATTGAAGTTCAAGTGTTTAACACATTTCTTAAGTAACTCTTTTATAAAACCTCCCCTTCGGCTACAAAAGCTTTTGTTAAGAACTCAAACAATCGAATCGTCGCATTGGGTTCGCGTTGTTGACATACGATTTTCCGTGTTCGGCTCGGCGAAAACGTTTTCATGCAGACTCCAGATCAAAACAGGCGATTTAAAAAGCTCTCGTTAAATTTCCTTCAGTTTCCACGAACATAAGAACTTGTCTATGTCTGCGATAGTGTGTCGGAAACACGATATGGATTGCCGAGGCTCGTGCATTAAATCAAATGTGAAAAGCCATCTGGCCGTAACACGCTGCGCCGGAGCCGCAACCTAGAGTTTTGCTTGTTTTGTGATGGAGTGAGAGATGAGCGCAATCCGGTGATATATCTCATGTCATTAAAAGCTTTTGAATACGGAATTCAAAATTAACTGCAAAATTATTAAGCCATTTGGAACGAACTGGATAATGAGCCCGATGTGATTTAATAAATTATTTCATTTCAATAGCTCCATATGATATATAGATTTTGTACGAGTGATCATTTCTATGGTACATGAATTATATATATAAATATATATATATATATATATATATATATATATATATATTGTATGATTCTGAATTTGATGTTGACATATGTATTAACAAAGTCTAATAATCGGGCATAACATCAATAAAAAACATGAATTTCTTTCAAAATTTTATTTTAAATCCATACGTTTCGGCTATAATCCTAGCCTTCATTCAGTGGAAAAATTAGTAGATCTTAGTGTTAAATTGGAAAATTTTAATAATCCATGGTATTAGGATATGGTAATGCACTACACTATGTATTATAAACATTAACTTGAAATTACACAATATTTTCACAAAATACTGATTTGAAAAAATAACAAATGGATAGTGTGTTATTCGTAGACTGGTTGAAGATGTAAAAAAATTTTGAAGATTTTTAGACTGGTTGAAGATGTAAAAAAATTTTGAAGATTTTTACATCTTCAACCAGTCTACGAATAACACACTATCCATTTGTGATTTTTTCAAATCAGTATTTTGTGAAAATATTGTGTAATTTCAAGTTAATGTTTATAATACATAGTGTAGTGCATTACCATATCCTAATACCATGGATTATTAAAATTTTCCAATTTAACACTAAGATCTACTAATTTTTCCACTGAATGAAGGCTAGGATTATAGCCGAAACGTATGGATTTAAAATAAATTTTTGAAAGAAATTCATGTTTTTTATTGATGGTATGCCCGATTATTAGACTTTGTTTATATATATATATATATATATATATATATATATATATATATATGGTGGTCCTTGTTATGGACATTTTAGAATTTCCTTGCTCCCAAGAGCTCAAATGGTTCCAAATTGATAAAAAACAATTCGCTGAAGTTTTAGCTCTTAATATTGTCTTTTAAATAGTGCGCAATTCAATGAAAGTTTTGTATGGAAATAGCATGCAAATTTTTTCAAAAATTTTAAAAATGTTTTCTAGATATAATTTATTTTGCGAACAAATGAATGAGTTTTATTCAAAATACCTGAAAATTTTTTTTTTTAATTTTCAAAATTTTTTCCATGCTATTTCAATACGAAGTTTCATTGAATTGCGCACTATCTAAAAGTTAATATTAAAATAAATATTAACTTTTAGATAGTGCGCAATTATCTATATTTAAATATATAATTATCTATATTTATATATATATATATATATATATATATATATATATATAAATTAATATTTCAGAATTGTTTTTTATAAATTTGGAACCATTTGAGACCTTGGGAGCAAGGAAATTCGAAAATGTCCATATTAAGGACCGCCCTAATATATATATGTACAAATATGCAAATATTTATTTGAAATTTGAAAGCAATTATAATAACATAATAGCTGTATCGAGTGCATACTTTTATCCCACAAATATGTATTCGTATTACCTAAGTCATTTTCTTCCTAATAAAAATGTAATTTTTTTAACGTCTTTTTTACTACCAAAATCTAGAATATAAGCGATTTAAAAAATCAAGCCCAATCTTTTGATTATATGATTAAGATTAAGTTTTATCCGTATTGCAACACAAGAAAAAAATCAACGCATAAATTGTACATAAAATACTTCTAAGAATTAGAATAATCTTTTATTTGCATGTCACGACTCTGTTACAAAATAACTCTATAATGAACTACGTATAATAGGAATTCATATCATTTCTATTGCTTTAATACCGATTTTATCGTCATTTTTATTTTAAATAATAATAATGCTGTAAGTAATTTAAAATCAACTATATCGACTTCTAAAACCATAAAATTAAATTCAAACTAATTAATTAAATTTTTCACGTTTTATTGTAAATCTCACGATATATAAAATGATGAAATGAGGAAAACAAAATGAATTTTTTAACGTTGTAAGTTAAATCACGCCTTAATTACATATCAAGATATTTTATAATTCTTATAGTAATTATGTATAGATTTTTTTAATTGATTATTAATAAATAAATAAATTTTTAAACAAACAGTAATCAAAGTTGATGAATCAAGTATCATCCAGGTTTTTAGGGACTATTTTATTTATGCGGATGCCTATTATTTTTGGCCTATTTATTAAATTTATTTAAATTAAATCATGTACTTATATTTTTAAAAATATTAATGAATTATATATTAAATATAATTAATTTAAACTTGTTTCTGAATATGATTATAATAAAAAACAAAAATGACACACTTTTTATCATAAAACTTGTTTGTTAATATGTTAGATATTATGAGAAATACCAAATCATGCAATCACTACTATATCTCAACGATTATAATAAATTGAATTAAATATTTATTAATGTCATGAAAATTTTAATTATTATTGTATCTTACTAGCTTCTAACGATTCTTATTAGAAGATCATATAGAAATAACATCAAATTTTGCATAATGATTTAAAATCAATAGCATCGTAAAATTTCGATTGCTTAGCTCCATATACATGGATATTACCAAAATCTTCGCTTAACATTATATACATTGTAATGTATGTATATTTAACATTACATATAATGTACATGTAAATATGCTCAAATCTACTTTATCTATGCATCCAATCGAGTAAGTTTTGCGTTTCGGGCAAGAAAACGAAACTTTCATTCTTCAAATTGCACAAAAGACTCTGAATCCACATTTTCTGTGCGTACCCGTGGGAATGGTGAGCAGATCTAACACCGATGAACGTTTTTTATTTTTCGGGGCGGTATCAAATCTTTCGGGAAATCAGACTCTATCAGCGTTTATTTTCGAATCGCTTCTTCTGTCTTATATATCAACGCCGATGTATAAAAATTGGGATTCTGCTTGTTGTGTTAAATATCAGAACTCCGTGCCATAATAGGGTGAAAATTAGTAATAGAATATTGTAAGATATCAGGCAGTATAATCCGTTTACATACGAATATAATTGTTCATATATTACAAAATATTGATATGTTCAGAAATAAACGAATGAATACCAAAAAAGTTAGTCAAATACTCAATTATAATTAGTTATGAAGTGATTTTTGTTCTCAAGCATTTGCCATATACATACACATACACATCTATATATATATATATATATATATATATATATGTAAATATAAATATATATTTTTTGTGTGTATGTGTAAGCATTTCCATCAGAGACATCTCATATGTAGACATTGTAAGATTTTATTGCTTGACCATCACATTGTATATGATGCCGATATTACTTTAGTGATCGCAATAAAAAATGCATATTGTGGCTACATATGCTATTCTACATCTCTTATCTCGCTAGCAGCAATATGCGATATAGACAATAAAATCAGAGATTATGGAGTTTTATAACTCGACGATTCTAGATTCTGTAAAATATTGCATATTCTTTGATCCGTTACAAATAATATAACACGTATTTAAAGAAGCGTAGGGCCGGAAAAAAATTATACTAGTGGCAGGCATGATGTCTTAAAGTAAATTTCTGAAACTTTCTGTACCGTAATTAAATATTCGAGAAATAAAAAAAATCAAATTGTTTTAAAGATAGGGACCACATTAAATTAATCAATGATTTATGAAATAGCATTCAACAAAATAAGATAATTAAATTAGACTTAAACATGTGAATGTATTTAAATTTAATAGCATGAATTGTGTAATAAAACTCAAGCAATACCACAATTCACCTGTTTAGGTAACTAAATCTAAGACCGCATATGAACACGTTTTACTGTATTCTATGTTGATAGTAGAAAAAATAATTATAATAAAATTAAATATATATTATCTGAATATTATATAATCACAACTACAGTCGACCCTTCGATAACGCAATGAGGGTTGTACTGTATAGTCCACGATAATTCGTAGCAATCCACGATAGTTCGTAGTTCGTTCTATGAAAACTCTGGAACTACTAATTCCAGTAGACAGTTATGATGTAATCTCACATGTTTATACAAATATATTGTGAAAGATAAAAAATAATTAATAATAAAACTTACATTTAAACATTTTACGCCAATATTTACTTACTAAAGAGTCGCACGAAAAGAACCTATGCCATGTTAAACGAAAGCCGGAGTACAGAAGTATGGAATCCGAGTACCAGGAAAATTGACTGTATTGATTAAACTCATCGAAAATGCAATACCCACTTATCACACACAGTTATAAAAAGAAAAAAGAAAACTAACAAAATGTTCCTGGTTTCTTGGAGACATCGAACATGCGACGACCAAGACCCGGGCGCATTTGGCGCCCGAGTCTACACGCCCTTGTACTTGTTCCTGCGAAACGCAGAAACAAAATGAACGTAATTCATCGACAATTGCCATAATATCAACAAGCATAGATCAACAATGCTTCACTGTATAGATAGGAACTTCGGTTGGCAACGAAACTATTTGAAGTTGTATCGATATAGTAGATACAAATGCCCTCTATTGTTGAATTTGATTTTAGTTCTCATCTGTAATATCTTTGTGACACGGCAATAACAAGGGCACGCAAATGATCTGTCAATGTTTTCTTAAATGAATATTATGTAAATATCATAAGATTGTTAGTAACTAGCTGAATGTGTGACTTCGTTCGCATGGAATTTTTGAAAAGGTTTATGTTGTAGGTTTTTGTCATTTTTATATTAATTGCTATTTATTTCAGTTTTCTTGCACATTTAATAAATCAGCAGTGGTGCATGGCATTATGGTAGGTTTATTTAATTTGAAAAATAACTTTGAATAAATGTTATTAATCATTGATCCATTTTTATTGATCATCTATTATTTTTATTTCTAGAATGTTTAATATATATATATATATATATATATATATATATATATATAATTCTATCAAAATTCATATTACCTCGCGGTGTTCGCGTATCAGGCAAAGTAAGCCACAGCGGAAACACAATGGGTGCGACCAGGAGATAGGTTATTCGTTTCCTGGTAGTGCTAGGCCAGCTCATGTCCAAAGCCTGCGGCGCATCATTGTCTAAATCTACCACCTTCAATAAAAAATATCACATTATTATTAACACCCTCTCAGAGTACTAAGCAAATAATATTCACTTTAATTGCATAATTCAATTGAAGAAAAAATATTCCATGAAATAATAGTTTGATGTTTATGTAAACATATTCAAACTTATATTTATAGATTTTTGAAGGGTAAATTAATAAATTGTCAATATTACATTTAATAGTATTTATACTATCTTCAATGGAATTAAATTTTGCATCTACATTTGAAAGTAATTTGAAATAATTTTGGTCGCACAAATAATATTCAAGATCTTTTACGATTTTCTTACTTTTTCACATGTTATATATATATATATATATATATATATATATATCATAATCACGTAATGTATTCTGAAAAACTTAACAATTTTGATTATTTCAAAATATTGTAGTGCATTGCGACCCTGATTTTAACGCTAAAAATAAAAAATAATCCTTTCCTTAATTTATATTATATACTTATGAAAATTTTTAATTCATTTATTTAAGAATAATTATGAATATCAGTTATAAAATCGTCGGAAAAAACAATACTTATTGAGAGATTTGTAAAAAATACGATTCGTATACACACACGTTTGTGTGTTTAATTTTCGTTAATCGATTTTATTGAATCAATGATGAATTTACACATCATTAATAAATATGGCTAATAAACCAAGATAAATAAAATGTTTACGCAAAAATGAGAAATAATTAGTTATCTGAAAAATAAAATAATAAACACTAATTTACTTTAAATTTGGCATCGTCTTAAGTTTATTTTTTTAAACCTTAAGTATTGTAGATTACAATAATTGGTTTACATTTTCTGTACAAAAATATAAAATATATATGGTAGCTAATTAATGGCATCCCTAAAATTAATTCTAAAAGAGGTAGTACATGTATCATAAATAATTATTGCACAATTATAATACAATCATTTCATAAGTTTGAAATTCGTTTTAAAATCAGTTTTAATATAAATATGCTTTACTTATTTACCTATTAATAAAATATATATAAAATATCACAATACTATATACAATTTTAAAAACTATGTGAATCATCTGTTAATCGATGGAGTCTATTGAAACTCCTCGAATTAAACACGTTTGTTTCAATGTCATTTTTGCGTTTTCCAAGTCGCTCAGACTGTCCAGATCGACATCATCGATACACAAATGCGAAAATAAGCCTCGCACATAAGCCCGTTTAGCGGCCACACGCCACTTGGCATCCCCATTCGATTGTTCGGCTTGCTTCAGTTGTTTATCTAACATTTCTTCTCGCAATCTTGACTGGTATCTACTATACCTCGCGGCTTCTGTATTCTTTCGCCGCTTGGCCGCTTGTTCTGGGTCAGCCACATGATATTTCGTATTGTCGAAGGATCTGCGCATGTTTGGATTTATTATAGGCGCTATTACAGGCCGCTTTTTCGTATTCAATCGTGAACCCAAAGACGTTATTGTATCCATCAGCAAATCACTGCCATGTTGATGTTTGTGTTCCCGCCATTGTTCACGAAATTGTAATAGTATTTTAGCCGCTTCTAATACTTCAGGGTCATCCGAGGAACTGCTCGTACCACTGTAACCCGAACTGTTCGACCAAGCCCGCTCACGGCCGTACGATCCACTGTCGCTTGATTGTCTGTCATCAAACGATTTGCCGAATAAAACTTCATAATCCTGTAATTTACTATTCGGTTTAATCATACGTCCAGACTTCCTTCTGCCGTCAGGTAAACTATCGTTAAAACTAAAATCACTGTAACTATCATTTTCATCATATTCACATTTAAAACGTTTGATCAACGGCATTTGGTGAAGCATTTTGATAAAACTACGTAAAATTAAAATAACAATAAAACTGTTTGCACTAGTCGAAGTAGTGCACAAAACTAAATTTGTTTTGCCGCAATGACATGTTTTATAGACCGGCACCTTGGGTCAAAACTCTGCTGATTGGGCGTTGCGGTGTGTGCACAATAGGCTGCGTGCACGCCCTCATTGTTCGTGGATGTTGACAAAGGGTTGCCGAGCCGAGAGCAGTAACGGTTTAATTGGATTTCGTATTTGATTCACCTTGCGAGCACTGCAAATATCTGTGTTAGCATTGATATCATCACTTGATTTACATTCGCTGTTTAAATATTAGTAACCGCTTAGGCTGATGTCATAGGCTTCTTTGTTTACCTGTTCTTAAAATCATATACCCACAATTATTTGAACAAAATATTACTTATTGTTCCTTAGTAAATCTCTAATATAAAAATAAATCATTGAGACATATACATTTTTCATTCAAACCAACATCTAAATTAAATAAAATCTATATACGAATTCGGTTTCGCCACTCTTGCTAGCAAGAAGACATATCACACACGTTAAATTATTTTTTTAACTTCCCGTAGGGCAAGTTATAGTAATCGCAAAAAAATCGAAAATGAAAATTTTTATATATCTTTACGTTTCAGAGGTTTCTGAACATTTTGGCATACCTTAGAAAAAATGGATGTATGTGTGTGTGTGTGTGTGTGTGTGTATGTGTGTGTGTATGTGTGTGTGTATGTATGTACGTGTGTGTATGTATGTGCGGATACAAATTTTCGTCGACGATTTCGGGAACACCGATCAACCGATCTGAATAATTCAAAAAACATTCGATTCGTATTGATAAGGAGACGTGCTGATTAGTTTTTGGCGAAGGCAGGTCTAGCCGTTCCGAAGATACGGGGCAAAAAGTGCCGAAAACGGTAACTCAGTTTTTAAGAGAACGGAGCGTGCGATTTGAAAAATTCAAAAAATATTTTACTTGTATTGACAAGATGTAGATTTGATCAAATTTTCATGAAGGCAGGTCTAGCGGTTTCGGAGATCTAATGAAAAAAGTAAAAAAAAATGCCATTCGGCGGTTAAAAATGATCATTAGACATATGCACATCAAATTATCAGATATTTTATAGAGATTTTAACAATAAGTATAATTTTTTTTTACATTTCTATGGGTTCCGTACCAATGCTTATGCGTTAGACGGCGGCGCGGCACTTGCGAGCTTTGACATTTCGTCTCTATGCAGTTCAAGCAGTGCGATTGCTTTGAAAAAAAGTTCAGAATTTCCAAAATATGTCAAAATGAAGAAAACATTTTTTTTAAAAAAATTTTATTGTTTTAAAAAAAAAATTTTTTTCTCAAAAAAAAATTTTTTTTTTCAAATAAAAATTTTTTTTTTTAAAAAAAGTAATTTTTTGTCAAATTTATAGTTTCTCAAAAATCTATTTTTTTCGAAGTAAATTTTTTTCAAAAATGTTATTCGTTTTTGAAAAAATAATAATTTTTGGTACGGGAAGTTCCAGCAATTTGCCTTAAGGCACGATGCCCTAATTGCCTTAAGACAGAATTCCACTTACAGCTAGTTAATTTATTTATTTCAACCACATACTATATTATATATTATTTTACACAAAAATGCGTTTAAAAATACATCACTCAAAAATTGGTACATTGCTTATGCTGTTTGCTGTTTATTGTATTAAATTAAAATAATTAAATTAATAGATATAGAACTTTTTGCACTAATGAATCAAACTTTAGAAATGCAAACAATTATTATTAGTAATAGCAGTCCTCTATCTACATACACTACATTTGCAAATCGTTTAATTAGCGAATATAGCAAAAATAAATTTTATTAAGTTTTGAAGTTATACTATTAATTAATTTATTATAATAAAACTTATTTCATTCTTTTGCTTATGCACATTATATTAACTTTTATAATTGTTACTTAATTGCTTTCTCATTAAATTTATTCATTAAATAAACTATTCTGATAAATAAATATTCTGAAACAGAGATGAAGAAATAATTGCGTAAATAAGTAAATATAAGTACACATATAACCTAAAGAATTGCATCAAATTCACTTAAAAACTATTAAAAGACATTTTAGAATAAAAAATTGTTATGATGTGGATTAAATTTCTGTATTTAGTCTATTATATTTGACATTTGAAATTTATTGATCTTCTATGAAATTTATAATTGATGTTAATTAAAATAAGTATTTTTGACCCAAACGAATAAAAATGCTAAAACTTTGGAGTGATAGAAAAAGTAAAAATTGAATTACATTGTTACTAACAATATAGTATGCGCATTAGAATTCTCGAAATATTTAATATATTTTGTATTTTTTAAAAAATTACTAAATGTTGCAATGTATTTAGTAAAATGCTGTAAGATTTTCTTAATTTATATTTGCAATAAAATGCAGACCATTAAAAACCAAATACTAATATAATCTTGCTAACATTCCACCAAACATAAATTTCATGCAAACTTGAGTTATTTAATTGAATTTTTACTTAAACTTTTACGACGAGAATTAATTTTATATTGCGTCTCATAAAATTAATTTTATTCATAAGTACTAAATCGTCATTTAATTTTTGATGCTATATGAAATCTAACTGTTTATTGAAATGTTAACTAAAATGCTGCAAGATTATTGCAAGAGTTTTCTTTATAAATTGCAAATTGCGTGATACCTGCATTTATTCCTTTGTTCGCATTGTTACAGTTCGGCGAAGTGCCTTTTGTTAATTGTGACTCATAAACACTGCATCTCTTTGAATTAGTTATTTTTACAAAAGTCTATCGTTTAGTGTGTAAGTTAAATTATTATTTAGGGAAAGCAAAAAAAAAACATACCATTTATCATGTTATTTTGCCGATATTATGGGGCTTTTATAAAAGTGCCGGATGGAATTTGTTAAATATGTTTCACAAAATATGTAATACAAATTCTTCAAAAGCATAATAAATTTGATATAATTTTCTAATCATTAAACAATTTTTTTAATTCGATAGATATAAACGCTTCAGACATAAATTTATAATTAACTTAAACAATTTAATAGTTAAAAAATAGTTTTTTTTTTTTGTAAAATGTTTTCTATAATCAAAATTCGCAAAATCAGTTTTAGTTCAAAAGTTATATTTGGTTATAAATCGTTAAACTCATAACAACTTGTTATGAGTAGCATGCATACTAATTGTAATAAAAATATATCAAATATAGATAGGCCAACCGTCGGATTGCCTTCTGAAAATGCGACGTTGCTATTGTTAAACTTTGATTGGTAACAAGAAGCAAGAAAAAAAATTATATAAAATAATATAAAAAAAAATTGAAACATTGTCATTTTTCCCTAATTTCTCATTCCCTACTACCGCCACAATGTAATAATTAAAAAAAAACTAATGATTAGAAATCAATATGTGCATTTTCTCTAATATATTTGTAACAGCACTTATTACATAACGAGTCTTAACCAATGTGCTGCCTATTAATATTTTGTCTAAAGAATACTTAATATATATAATTATGTGTATAATTTAGTCACAAAATATGTTTTTTTCAAAATAATTGTTTTTCAAGTTGCGCGCATGATTTATATAACGTGTTATCAAATCTTTACCGAAAATCTACCTGCGAGCGATTCTAAATTAACGCAAGGCATGACCTTTTTGTATGTATACCCTCACATATATGCTTGCGACAAATATAACCTACCTTTTAAATGTCATCAAAACCCTTTTGTTATATTACCAAACACAACATATTTTGATCTCGATTCATCAATAAAACGAAACATTTATGCGCAATCAATGCTTTTGCATAATTATATCATTTAGAAATTTTGCACCAAAATTAAATGATAAATCATTAGTGATTAAATCAATAAATTTAAATTATTTAACAAGTTTGTAACCATTTAATCGGTATTCTCTCGCCACAGAATTATTACGACGCGTTAATAGGCGTTGAATCCATTTGCCATTAATTCTGACTATGTGATACTATGTTATTACTCGCCCCTTTTATAATTAAATTTTGCTCTGGCTATATTATAGAAGATTACATAACTATTTTGTTTACGATAGCTACACTATTAATATCTCTCAATTGCCACAAGGCCAAAATGACATATGATTTTAATAAAATGGATTATTGTATTATAATAAAGGGTAACTCTTTCAAGAATATTCTACTATAATAAATAAATAAATAAATAAATAATAATAATAAACGTTATTTCTAATTCATAAAAACACAATATTTAATTGATTGAAAGTAGAAGTATTTATCATATAATTTATAAATAAATCAAATAAAATAGTTCATATTTTGGTGAAACTGGTGTACTTATCTATACCATTAAAGAAATATAATTTCAATTCATTGACGAATTTAGTTGAAAATTCGTAAATTTTTCGTACATATATTAATAATTATTAATCTTACGAAATTACACTATAATATTTTCAAAATTATTACCAGTTTGTACAATTCATGTTTGTCACACAATGGTATTATGGAAATGGACCTGCATGGAGTATTTTGTTGCAATATACCATTTTAATTTGAAATTCATAACTAATGGGCCAATTCTACCGTAAAATAGACCAATGTTACGGCAAGGCTAGTTAGGCTGCGTTTTTCATATAAAATGGTACTAAACACCGTCGAAATGCTATGTTGTTACTGTTCAATCAGGCGTTTTAGGTATAAAACTTTTTTTACTATGCTTTTTAACAGCTATCAGAACCTTACGTCCTATGAGCTGTTGGACTGAAATTCTCCTTACTTCGTATTTTAGATGATAACCCAATGGTAATCCATGCATATTTGATGATTTTTGTTTTTAGAATTAATCTAATAGGGCTGACTTTTATTGCAGCAAGGACTATTTTCACTTGGAAACATATTGCTATCTATATTTCCAAGTGAAAATCGTTGTCACTGCTGCCTGACAACAGGCTGCTCGAAGTGGGTATCGAACCCGGGATCTGAAACAAGTCGCGTCGCTCTTAACCGCTTACCTACGGGCAAGCCCAGGTATAAAACCTAATCTAGAAAACGCACACTTCAAACAAAAGAATTTCTCATAGGTGCAACTTTTTGATGTGTCATAATAATACATGCGAGAAGTCAGATTTTATGTGTAAAATGCCTGATTGCACAGCAAATACTTAACATTTTGACAGTTTTTAGTCATTTTATATGAAAAATGCAATATAACATAGCCTTGCCATAACATTGGTCTATTTTACGACAGAATTGGCCTAGAAATCTTCAAAGTTATTTTATAAGACGTATGCCTACATCTAATTCTGTTATTGACAAATAGGGAAAGCAGGTTTAACATGATTTAATAATAATAATTTCACTCTTAAAGATAATAAATAACATACCGAATCGGCGACTGTTTCTGCCAATTACCGGGCGCCCCGTTCGGCAAATCCGCCGCGGCAGCTTGAGCCGCCGCAACCGCTAAGGCAGTTTCTTTGCTCTCCTGCTGCTGTTGGGCGCGCACGTGGTTGGCTGCCGAACTCGTGGCTGCACCATTCTGCGGTCTCGTTGCGTCCAGGAGCACCTTCAGCGAGGCTATCGCGTGCAGCTGGGTCGCCTTCTCGTCCACTTTACCTGCAACATCTGTTGTTTAGGAGCGTTACAGACGCGAAATAAAAGCGTTTTTAAATTTTGAAATATAATCACTAATATTGTGCCAATTTGGTAATAATGTTTTCGAGAACAAACGGTACCTAACAGTTATAATTTTATTTGAAAAAAAAAGTTCATAATATATTTATATCATTTAATCACTTACTTTAGCGTAACTCTTCCAAAAATTCATAAAATTTATTTCTAATATTGCAGTACTTTAATATGTTTCATGCTTCATAAAATCATGACAATTTTGGTCTCTAACTTAAAATATTATCTTTCTAATATAACAAATTATATTTGGCTAATTCATTGAAAAGTATCTTTGATGACTACTATTTTCATCGTTTCATTATTGCCAATTTGGCTGAACTACTGTACTAACTACTAATTTTATAAAAAGTAAATAGATAGATAGACATATTTTAATCGTATATTTGGAACTACAACTTAAGAATAATTTTAAAATAATGATAGTGATAACGATAAAAAATGAATTTATTAATTATTTAAAAATCTAATCTATAGATTATAATTTAACATAATTTGAAAGTTTAATTAAGCGATGCTGTAATTCATAATATATTTGCTACTAAAATATTTAAGTAAAATAATTTCCACAAAATATTATCTATTGCAAACTCATTACATAAAGACGTTCATAACTATCAGGTTGAAAACTTTTGTATTATAGGATAATACAAAATCGAACTTTATCGGGTACTCAAAGTTTGCACTTAATTTTATTATGTATGCTATGTTACATAGAAAATCTCAAACTTAGAAGTAAAACCTGTATGTTCAATAATTAACTATAATCCATAATTACTATACTAATAATCTATATTTGTGCTTAGAGATGCAAAAGATTATATATATATATATATATATATATATATGTATATATTCTTTTATATATATATATATGTATATATATATATATATATATATTATATATGTGTGCGTGTGTGAGTTTGTATGTGTTTGAAACAGAGAAAGTAATTTATGTACGTGCATATAATTTAAATAGATTTTCATTTGTTAACAGTTTGTAATCATTGACGACAATATCAAACACGTACAAATTTGAAGAGTCAACAATTTTTTCATATGCTATCACTGGTTCGTATAAAATCGATAACTATGTATGTTTACCCAGTTCCAGCACGCGATTTACTGCTCCTCAAATTTACGTGTATCGCGTAAACTGTTTTCATAAATATTTTATAGTTTCATTGCTTCACTAGAAGCACTATCGCATCGGATAACCTAGATAAGTATCCGACGATTTTATTTAGTGTCTATCAATTTTATTTGATTATTCGTCAATATACTTTTGATAGATATGTTAAATGATCATAAACATTAACGATAAATGGATTACCTATATGACACAGATTTTGAAAATAATAAATTTGCTAGTTTGTTTATTTGTATACGATTAAGGTCTGAATGTGAGTATCAATCAGAAGTTTATACTATTATTGGTTCATAACTATTATCATAATGAAAATATAAACAATTTGATAAAGTATGATTTCTCCCATATCAATAAATTTTTCATAGAAACGGAAATTCTCTTATTCGTTCCAGAAAAGTTCTGGTAGTTTTGCCCATGAATTAGATATCCAAATGCATCGTTTCGACGAATATGTATGAGACGAAAATCATAAACCTTTCTCAATATAGAGAGAACTTTCCCACCGATCGGAAAATTCCTACCAATGCCCCATTTGTCGCATACTTCACGCCTCGCTAGAGTTAGAGATTCCAGAGAATAAAATATAAATACTTGCGCAGTGTCGATTGTTCTGTTCTATTTTACATTGGTAATGCAAATATATTTAAATTTTCGAAATATTTGGAAGTACTTATAGATGTAAATTTTCATGGAAACTTGCTTGTACTTATAGATGTAAATTTTCATGGAAAGAAAAAAATACTTATATTCAAACACATACACAATACTTGTTCAAGAAGAACTTTAAGTGCGATTAAGTAATGTTGAAAATTAAAAAATATGTTTATTTTAAAATATCAGGATTCGAGATAAAGTAAAGAACACAAGCTTGTGGTATAATAATTTTATATAAACGTTTAAATGAAAATACTCGCATAAATATAATAAATTAAATTTGTAAAGTGCGGATTATCGTTCAAAATTATTTGGAATTAAGAAGTTAGATGAAAGTTTAAGAATAATCAATTGCAGTAGATCCTTAAGAAGAGTCAGAATTCATCTTGAAACAATTTACAGGAATGCTCAATGTACAATAAATTAATAACAAATTTTAGTTAAATTAGACGTAAAGAGTGGCACATATTTCGCAAGTGCATAATTTTAATTATATAATAAACCTAATTAATGAAAAATAAAATGTTAATGTAAATAAACACGATCAAATTGGGAATTTATT
>NW_020538640.1:0-20416 GCF_003426905.1 Ctenocephalides felis
CTGTGATTTGTTTGGAGGAGATAACAGTAATTACATTTTTGTCAGACCGTACGCACGTTCGACAAATATGTGCAAATTAATAATACAAAATAATTCTCTACACGTAAAGGTAATAATTTTAAGACGGATTGTATAATGATCTCGACAAATAAAGATGAAAAGATAATACTTAGCTTAGAACATGGAATCAATTTTACATGCATCTATTTTTATTTTGAAGCATAAAAAAATATTGCTACAGAGACAATTTTGTCTGAAATTTGAATAGATTATTTTTAATATTAATGATTAACTAAATATTGGAAAAAATGTCAAAATACAATATAGACAAAGTACAATAAACTTCCCCAATATAATTATACTCATGTAGTTCACCAATTGTAATGATTAGATTCTTAAATTTTATCCCACTTCGATGTAAATGAACACATTTCAGTTTAATAATGTAATCCTTTCCACTCGGATGCCGCCGCTCCGGGGACAAATTTCATATGAATCTCGCAATTCGCGAGTGGAAACAAAATGGACCTTTTTCACAAATTCAAACTAATTTTGTCGAAGAAATTTCTTGGAAAATGCAGCCAAAAGCTTTTGATAAATCACAAAAATCTTGTAGCTAATTTTAATATATAAATTATCAGGTTATTATTAAGTACCACGTACACATGGCCCTTATATTTTGATTATATTTATATTATAGTTGGGTATTATGTATAATCTATAATCTTTATATTTTACACAATATAGAGTAATGTAGCACATTATGAATTAAAAGCTTCTGATTTGGGGAAACAGATTTTTTCGTAAAGATTCCTGAATGAAAACGCTTTGAATCAACATAATCATATCCATTTTATTCATTTCATTTTCAGTCATTTTATTTCTTAAAATTGTGCTTGTTTGTAAACTCTAAATATACGGTTCAATCAATTAATTTTTATTTCTATTTGAATTGCAATCAGGAATTCAGAGCTTCATAAGTTGTTGCAATAATTTTTCATTGTTATAAACGTGGCTTTTTTCAGAAAGCACCCCAATATTATTTCTATCTCTATTTTATGAAATTCTATTACTAAAATTTTCTGATAGTGATAATCTAATTTCTACTTTCACTTGAAAATAATTTTTTTAAATTATAATCGATGTTACTGCTCGACATCAGACTGAGCAAGGCGGGTATAGAACTTGCTACCCTCTGCTTGGAAGGGCCAAGTTCTAATTACAAAGCCACGGAAAGCCCATTTCAAAAAATTACCAAGAAGTTTTAATAAGATGTAGTTAGGAACACAGTACAAAGGAATGTATTACCAAAAGAATAACTTTATAAGAGGCCAAATTGGTGACCCCAACAATGGGTACCAAAATGACGCATAGTTGTAATACAGTTGCGTAACCTACATCAACTTGAATGACGAAAATAGGAAAGCGCCAAGAAATAATTCGATTATTTATACGGTCTGAATGAGTGAGTGGTGTTTGCAAGTGTGGTGGTCTACATACCGCACAAGAACACGAATTATATTATATTATTATATAGCGAATCGGTATAGTGAAAGTGTACAATAATTTTTGTTGAATTAGTTCATTGCGGTTTTGGAATGTCAGAGATAATTGTAGACATTTGATAAAAAACACGAATTCTTCAACTTGTACAAATGGCGATCTGATTTAACATCCGCATATTAAAAATAATTGCTTAAATGTTTGACCAAAGAAGCAATTCTTATCTCGAACATGCTTAGAAAGGATATTCTTATCTGGACCAAATATTAAATCACCAAAGTACACTTATGCTTGGCTATCACAAAATATTTACAGATGATTTCAATTAAATTTGAGTTCAACGACATATAAGACCTTACATTCAATTTAACCAATACCGGATACATTCGTATGAAACCAACCAAATTTGAATATATTTGACAATTTTGAAGAATATTTTTGACATTACATCATTATATATATTAAGGCTAACGATCAAACACCATTAGAAAATAATCTGAAAGTTAAAATTTATATTCATTTATACAAAACATATGGCACGGGCACGCGTTGATATCCAGAAATAGAAATACATACATGGCATTTTTTATCTATTTAGCAATTAAAAAATGATTACTAATTATTTTTTTCAGTTAACACCTTTGGGAGTATATGTATAAAAAAGTTTACGCTTTCATAAGCAATATATCATTAGAATAATGTAATACATGTATTTTCGATTAGTAATTATTTTGTTAATTAATTTTCAATTGACGGAGAAATTCCTTCGCATTTTTCTATCGATTACAGTCATTATGTCAAATATGGGAAATAAATCAAATTTCTCATTCAATCCTGTCGAAAGTTAATTTAATTAATTGTACAAAATATTCAATTATTGCCAAATCTACAGTAACGAGAATTTTGTTGTAATATAATCCAGTAATAATATTCATCAAATGTGTTGAAATACCTAAACGTAATAGTAAGTATGCTGCAAATCGAAAATAAAGCTCGTACATAAAAATCATACTATGATAAAAAATACCCAAATATTTCGAAAATTGTATTAACAGAAAAAACTTTTGTACAGTAAACCCAAAAATTATATTTAAAATTTCTAAAATGTCTATCGACTAAATATTTCAATTATTTTGAAACCAAAATATATTCGTATAAGTCCAAAATTAATAGAATTCTATAGCAACAGCGATGATTAAAATTCATTTTTGCAACATATGTAAGTGATCATATAGCGATAATGATATTGCTTTCCTAATCAAATATTTATAATACATGGCAAAAGTGATTGATAGTAGGAGATTGTAATCCCGCATTTTCTTTAGATTAGGCAAATCAGATTTTTATACATTCGAAGGATTAATATATGAAAATACATTGATAAAAATACATATAAGCACAAAGATACTGATAATATATGTTTATCATAATAAGATATAGTGGTCATTTCTCGAGTGAAATAAAAATGTTATAATAATGCTATGTTACGGGTCTATATTCGTATTAACGAATTGTCAAAAAGCTATGTATCTGCTGTGCGATCAGGCGTTTCACACTTAAAACCTAACCTACAAAACGCGCAAACGAGTCTTTTAGATAAGACATACGTGAAGTTAGGTTTGTTGTGTAGGATCGAACATTTCCTTGGAAAATTATAATAATTAAGCTTACAAAATATAACTTATTTACTATATGGTATATTACCAATGATCGCGAGCCTATTGTTAATCGAGAAATTCCAAAATATTACGCAAATTGGAGCACAGTAAAAAAGTTCACACGTTACACCCTTTTTCGTCTCCATTTACTGCACTAATTTCGTTGATCGTAGATAGAATAGAGCACTTATGAACAGGATTTGACCAATTAATTTACTTTAAATGAACTTAAATAATAATGTATATCGAATTATTATTAAGAAAAATCTAATTTAGATATTATTACTGAAAACAATTAATATATAGAAATAAACGAAAAAATAAAAATTATAGGCAACATTATTGAAGCAATTATTTCGAGTAAAAAAATCCAAGGTGATAATTGTACCTCTACCGCATATACACAATAATAATTTTACACATGCATTTGCCGTCATTTCATACATGTTGATGCCAGCTGATGCCAGATCTATCTCACAAACAGCGACTCGATTGTGCAATTTGTGTATAGTAACCGAAATGCCAAATCGCGTCATGATGAGAGTACATACATACAATAGTTGAAAATGGTCGTTTGTTATCGATAGTGATAATATTTTTAGACATTGGCATTGACGTATTATGAGAATATTTAAAAACCGATCGTCTTGTAAAATCAGGCGTTTTACACCTAGAACCTAACTTCACGTATGTGTTGTCAAAGAGACATCAGAAAATTGCACTTATGATATAATTGTTATCGAATAATCTATTTAAAGATTTAAAAAAAATGTTCATATGATCTTAAATAAAACGCCAAAAAAAGAAATATCTCATTGGAGTAAACTTTTTAAAGGCATAAAGACTAGCATATTGTCTTAAAATGTAATGTATATTTTAATTGACAATAAATATATGCATTCAAAAAAAAATTATGTGAAAGATAGTAAAATTTCATGTATCGACTCTTAACTATAATATTTATTTGTATTACTAATTCTAGTAGATTTTACTAGAATCAACGCCCCCGTTTATAATAATCGCTACATCAAATATTTAAAATTTTTGTGTGACTCATCATCTTCAAGACGTCTGAGTAGACAAGCTAAATATATTTATAGTAAATTGTATCATTTCAGAAATAGCTCTACAGTAATGCTCAATAAATGTAAACATAAATAAAATCATGATTTAATTTAAACAATATTAAATTTCAACAAAAATTGACAAAATTCTCACTCAATGATTTTAATAATAATTATAAATGAAACAGGATTTGGTCAGTTAATTGTGGTTGACGAATATACTCGTCATAGTAGTGGAGGAATTTGATATAAAACACATCGACTATTTGATATTTAAATTGAAATTTTTGAATAAAAAATATAGTCTGATATGTCACGTTGTTTTGAATGTTTTGATGCTGTATAAAACAAGTAGTTGTAAGTGGCATTTTACCTTGAGGCAAGTTATATAATTGTGTTGTATAAATATAAATAAATAAATAAATAAATAAATAAATAAATAAATATAAATTTCCCGAAATGTGAAAATAATATAATTAATAAGAATTGGCATTTAATCAAAACTGTTTTTTGAAAATAGTATTTGCTTTTTGTCAAGAACTAGTCTTACAAGAAACTAGGAATGCAAGAAGTAAGAACACGTTTACTAATGTTTCAATGAATTTAATCAGTTTTCAGTTTAATATATAAGTATGCTAACAAAAATAGGAGTAACAAGTATGTAGTAATAACATTACTAAAATTTTATCTTATTATTAGGCAGCGCTACTTGCTCTGTGATTGACGAATATACTCGTGAGCTTTATTCGATCGTGGATGTGAGCGCCACAGTTAACTGGAACAATATTAATAAAAATCTACTAAATTTCCACGCAATAATTTTAGTAATCATAGATAACCAGAGTTTCAAAGAGGGATGAGACAAAAATTTAAAAATAATTATGCATAAATCCATTTGATGTAAAAATAGTTCCATTATTGCATTTTAAATTGTTTTTAGTAATCTTTATATAAAGCAAATAATTTTATCCCTCGAGATCAATAGTATTCTGAAACCTACTGCATTTTGCACTGATGAATAAAACCGTTACCATGATTGGCCGTATAATAATACTAATTTAGGTGTGTGATGAATTTGCAAATAGTTGTTAATAATTGCTCATTAAAATTTCTAGTGTAATATTATATTTCGTATAGTTTACTTTCCACACATGCACGTCTGACATAGTATCAAAAAACTACCAAACAAGCGAGTTCGTCGAACAAATGATGATGCCGAGATAAAAATTTACAAGAAATAATTCAGCTTGCGGATTTGGTCGCTTTTCCCGCCGATATTTTCATTATACCTTCTCCGAAGGATCTTATGTTCATTCATAAGCTCGTCATAAAATAGCAAATCC
Organism: Ctenocephalides felis; assembly: GCF_003426905.1. Taxonomy (NCBI): domain Eukaryota; kingdom Metazoa; phylum Arthropoda; class Insecta; order Siphonaptera; family Pulicidae; genus Ctenocephalides; species Ctenocephalides felis. The sequence continues at coordinate 5,569 of NW_020538640.1, forward strand.
AGCATGATGTTCCAAATGTCACAAATACGGATCAAATCCTTTTCAAGATTTGTATTGGGATCCACGCGATTCCCGCGCACGTACTCCGGCGTACCTTTGGGACTCCCATCGCGGAAAAGTTCCCATCGCACTAAATGGGAAAATGAAAATCTGCACGGAAATAATAACATCATGATGATTCCGTATCGAAAATACTGGAAATTTATGATTATATCCGTTAGAAAAGTGTGAAAGCAAGAATTTATGTTCGACTTAGGTCTCAAGACACAATGCAATAGTTGGGATAAAATATCATATTGTGGAAATTGATTTATTTTATGACAGATGTAATATGATACAAGTCATTGCGATAAATGATTTTTCTAGGTATTTTTCCGAAAACGTGAATGTTGTTAATAATATGAGCGTAGACTTGCAACTGCATGATATAAAAAAATTAATTGCAATCACGTCTTTTTTTATTTCATTATGATAAGACTTTTTTATAAATTTTATCTCACTATGCATAATAAAGTATATAAAAGTCCCAATTGCAATATTACAAGACATATATATATATATATATATATTTTGGAAATATAGAAATAAAAATGAGTGCTCTTCATTAGTTCACCACCAATATCTCAAAAACAGTTAAAAAATTATTTTTTAAAAATACTATTTTAAAGTAGAAGGCAAAAAATGTATGACCAGCCATAGCCTTAAATCGGGCGGCATTGCTATCACGTGATAAACGGCCAGATTGTTATTTTTTAACGAAAGTATTTTTTCACTGTTATTTTATGGTTTTGAGCACTGTTATTTAGTTTACGATACCTGAGTATATTTTTTAAGTATTCATTAATAAATTGTTTTATAAGGTGTATTTTTATTTTTAAGTTCGATGCAACAGTTTTTTTTATATAACTCTAGAATAGCTTACATACGGTTGGGATAAAAAGAACCACCAGAACTTTTACACTGGCAAAATATAAACAATAAGAAAAATAATAAATAAAAAAGTAAAAGAAGTTAAGAAGGCAATTCTAGAAGAGATAAATTAAACTAAATATTTTTTAATTAATTTAATTATTTTTTTCCAACTCTAAAGATAAATTCTTCTGGTGAAGTTCCATACGAAGTTTGCATGGAGTGTGGTCTTCGTAAAAATGTGCCCATAAAATATGTTTTTAGACAGAAGTTGTATTTTTATGTATCTTTATGTATTAGTAATAATGGTTTTTCAAGAAACATTGATTAAATGGAAATACCCACAAAACCAAGATTTTTGATAGTAATAAGATAAATATTTTTGTGCAACAATATATATTTAGATTATAATTTTGAATTTAGTTTTTCAACCTAATAATTGAACTGCATAGCATTGATTAAATAGTGTAGCTATTATTCTGCAAAAACTCTTTAAAATTAAAAATAAAATGGTGGAACTTTTTGCCCTTGGCTATCCCTTTTTACCGCGCCTATAAGATAAAAAAAAATCAGGTAACAAATTTTAGTAAAATAGCAAAAAAAAATACATTTCTACAATGATTAATTCACTAAGAATTTTACTGAACATAGTTAGGTAGTTGTTTTGTTGATATGCATTATTTGTTGTGATAAAATTTGTCGCCTTGTTCTTTTTACCTCATAGGCGGGGTAAAAAGAGACGGTCAAAGTAAAAAAAATCAAAATGGACCTTTGTGCCACGCCCTACCCTATATGAAACAACAACAACCACACAGAACTATATAAATTTATATCATACATATTTCTTCTAAATCATTTTTCTTTCGTTTTACAAAAGTTTTCGCGATTGTAATGTATATGTAGGTGTCTCGCGACGGAGCTAAATGTACAAATGTGAATCTCTGAAAACAGATGGGACCTCGAATACCTTAACTGAAAGATTTTATATACGAGTAACAAGGGATTCTCATGAACGGAAATATATAAGTCAATCTGTCGGGATAAGAAGAAATAATAACATGATAAAGTATTATACACCGCGAGAGCTGTTTTGTTAAAGGTAAGGTAAGGTTCAAACGAGGAAAAATGATAGTTAAAAATATAATGTGCCAGCAAGAAATATTTTTATATATTTTGCAGAGGAAAACTTTATAAATAAATGCTACTGAAATTATAATTTTTGAATTATAACGCTCTTAAATTATCACCAAAGACGGAACTGGACCAATAAAACATCACAGAAATGCATTTGTTTTGGATAAAGAAAAAGTACTAACAAGGAGTACCTCAGGTCCTCTTCTCGGAACTTGATGAAACTTCGCATGATAATAAAGTTGATAGTAAAACTAAATAGTTTAAAATTTAGGCCTATGAGAAGTAGTTTAATTATAAAAAATAACTAAAATTTTGATAAATAGGCCGTGCGCAGTAGCGGTGTTCCATATTGAAATGTCTCGATAGCTTATAAGGAAAAATTTAAAAATAAATCATGTATCTCCTTCTCTGGTGTAAACCCAGCCTAAAAAGCAAAGGTGTACGCCAGTTTATCATTAGACTATGAATCATTGTAATACGCGACTACTTTAGTACATTGTACATCCGAACATATACGACAGAAAATAAATAATATGCACACGTAACTGAGAAAATGTTCTTTTGTGATTTATTTCCAACTTCTTACACAAGTTTTCCATTTGGCGTGCCTCGTCGTGCAGAAATTTGATCGGCATATGCATTATTTGTATACTTATGTATGTGATTCGATATATTATTGAAATCCAAACAGATTTCGTATTGAATGAATATTATAAAATGGGAATTGTTGCGAAAACGGAAATTTGAAACACAAACTTTGAGTTGCCAGATTCGACATGCAATGGGGAATGCATGCTATTAATTTCCGTAAGATTAATTTAAAATTAACATATAGATAATGTGATACTTTTAGTAGTGGGTACTATCAGCATGCACGTTATAATTATTGAATTGCTATTCGATTGATAGGTATTTTAAATTTTCATTTTGATGTTGATTATTTATTCAAAATTTAAAAATATAGTATTTCATATGTATCAGATTTCCTTAAATTCAAATTGCTATAAAAATATCTATAAATCTATACACATAAATAAAAATGAAGTATCTGTCTGTAATATTGAAATAGCTGTTTTTTAATCCAAGCACATGAATTTAATGAGATGTATATATGAAAAATTAACGATTTTGATGTTTTTGTCTGTGTGTTTGTTTGGACTCTTCTCCGAAACGGCTGGACAGATTTTAACAGGCTTTTTTCTTTGCCAGGTAGGTATTATAATTGGGTGTAACTTAGGCTACTTTTTTATTTATTTTTTTATATTTTTTTATTTTCTTATAAATTACAATCTGTCTAAATAGAAAGACATTGATTAATTAGTTTAACAAATAACATAAAATTTTAAAAAGAAAACCCAGTGGTTCACCTTTTATTAATGTACTAAATTATAAATTTTGGTATTAGGCTACTTTTATTTTAGAGAAAAAAAAACTATTTCATTTCACATTACGTTATTTTATCAAGCTGTACCCATAGTTTAGTTTTTTTCAATTTATCTGATCTTATGCAAAATATTTTAATAATCTCTTATACATTCTTATGCCATATTTCTTATAAATTCAACAGTTCAAACTATTTTGGTACATTTCTACAATTTTGTTACCTTTAAGTGATAATTATAAATTGAGCACATTTGTGTTCAATATTCATTTTTACAATTGATCAAATATTGATAGTTTTTTAGTTATTAACGGTGATTGTTTTGCCTAAAATAAATATTTATAGGTTGGATTTTCCATCTTGTGAAAACACACCTATTAGTTATGATTAAAAGAACGTCGAACCTCTCTAAAAATATGAGAAAAGCCAAGTGTTGTATTAGTTCAATAAAATCTTAAACTAAATATTGTGAATAAATAAATTTTTAAACAATATAATACAACTTAACTTTTTTGTTAAATTCCACACGAACAGAAGTCTCAGGTACAGCTAGTTGTGAATAATTTATTTTTTATTCAGTCAATATTATAAAACAATCAGGGTTGTTGACAGAAAAGTTTCAGGACTAAATTACCCAAGAAATAGAGATAGAGAAAAAAACAAAGAATAAATGAGCACAAATATAATGAATAACAATTCAAATAAATAATAAATGAAGAAAAATAAAAAGAACAAATGTTAATAATTGCTCTAATAACCAATTGACTATGAAATACAAGTTTTTTTTACATTAAGTCTATAGGCACTTTTTTGTGTAGTCTTCTTAAAGGCGGAGTATCAAGCGAATGAGCTTTTGTTGCATTAGGATGATTGTAAATTTTTGCATGATGTAAATAAAATGAGACAGTGTGTAAAATTTTCAATAAGCACTAAATAATGTTGAAATAGTTGTTTTTTTAATACATGCATATGAATATAAATAAGGTATATATGCCAAATTAGTTTTTTTTTGTCTGTTTGTTTGGACTCTTCTGATATAGTATTTTTATAGATAGATAGAGCCTAGTATTTTTTATTCCATCGTTTTCCAGTCTACATCAGATTGCCAATCGTTTTTTGTGGCTTTCGGCCGATTACTTATCCAAACAATAAACAACAATTGATGTGGTTTTGATGTAGATGTCCGATAGAAATGATTCCCACAAATGGCGGCTCACAGAACGTCGATGTCCGGAAGTATCAGCCAGAATGCGTCCGGACGGCCTGCCTGTCAGGCACTATCAATTGGTGAAACGAAACGGGGGGTTCCTGCCGTAATTAGGCCTTGCGTGGCACTTGCTAACCAGCAAACGCACTCCGCACGCCGTACAATCAAAGTGCTTTTAGTGGGAGAGTTAGTGATCACTATATGGCAGAGTCTTGGGGTAAATTAATTCTTCGACTTCTTTTGGGAGTAAAATAAAATGAAACTAATCCCAGAGGAAAATGAATTCCTGTATATCAATATTAACCAGTTAACTATATTGACGAATATACTCATCATGAAGTAGTTGTAAAATTTTGTGTATTGACGAGTATATACGTCATGCGTAAAACTTCACTGTCACGTAAAAAAAAAATAATTCTAAAATTCTAAGTTGTTTAGAATATTTTAAGGCTATGACTACATAAAATAAGCAGTGGTAAGTGGCATTTTAACTTAAAGGGATATTCTAGTGTAGAGGCATGAATTTCAGGTCATTTTTAAATCATTGGAAAAAGCAATTATTTTTTTTTAACTTCCTGTAGGATAAGTTATAATGATCGCAAAAAATCGAAAATGAAAATTTGTATATATCTTTACGTTTCAAAGATTTCTGAATGTATGTGATTGTGTATGTGTGTGCCTGTGTATGTGTGTGTGTGTTTGCGGATACAAATTTTCGTCGACGATTTCCAGAACACCGATCAACCGATTTGAATAATTCAAAGAACATTCGATTCGTATTGATAAGGAGACGTGCTGATTAGTTTTTGGCGAAGGCAGGTCTAGCCGTTACAAAGATACGGGGCAAAAAGTGTCAAAAACGGTAACTCAGGATTTAAGAGAACGGTGCTTCCGATTTTAATAATTCAAAAAACGTTTTACTTGTATTGACAAGATGAACAATTGGTTAAATTTTTGGGAAGGCAGGTCCAGCGGTCATAGACTCTCAATAAAAATAAGTTAAAAATCTGCCATTTGGCGGTCAAAAATGTTTATTGGACATATGTACATCAAATTATCAGATATTTTATAAAGATTTTAATAATGTGAACACATTTTGTTCAAATTTTTTTGGGTTCCGTACCAAGATTTTTAGTTACGGTACGGGAAGTTTCAGCAAACTGCATTAAGGCAGGATGACATTCACCCCACTAGTTACTATCATTTTTTTTATAATTTATTCATCAAAGTGACCAAGGTGCAGAAAAAAATTAAACACCGACAAAAGTTAATAATTTTAAAAATTAGCAGTAGTTGAAGTTAGAGTTCCAAAAAATTGACACGTGACCATGCCGATGATTACTACCATCCTAGTAATTCGAAATAAAAGTAATATTATTAAATTAGAATGATGTGGCAACGTCATATACTGCAATTAAGTAAAAAAAAATTTTTTTGCTAAATGACAGAAAAAAAATGATGATTTTGATTACCACTTTTTTTTAAAAAAAAATAGTAAAACTTGAAATTGTGGGATGAAGCTAGTATATGCCAGAGAGAAGTCTATGAAGAAAATTCTCTGAAAATTTCAAGTGAATTGGTCCAGTAGAACTCGAGAAATCGTGAGCATCGTATTGAAGAACATAGTTTTGAGACAAATTGGTTTAAAGTTTTGCAAAAGTAAGAAAACTGAAGAGGTTTATGATGGTCAAACAGCTGTATCTACAAAAATAATTTTAATTTAAATAAATCCTCTCGTGCACATATTCTTAAATAGTTAAACATTAAAAATATGGAACAAAAAACTTTTTTTTTTGAATTTCTACACCACTGGAATACCCCTTAAGGCAAGTTGCATAAACTTCACAAAATGTAGTTCATGCTTCAAAGTAAAATGTAGGAATAAAAATTTTTAATTCTGGAAAAGAAACCATATTTTAACACGATATCTTAGCAGCTCAATTACTCTGTGATTGACGAATATACGTTATGGACACTATTCTATGTGAGCGCCACAGTTAACTGGTTAACAATGCATCATTTTACACATTTAGGTATAGAATTTATTTATGAGTGAAAAACAAATATTTGTCACAAATAACTTATCAGCTATTTCATTATTCATGCTGAAGCTATCTGGACAAACAATCTGGCTTGTCGAACGACCCACGAAGTACATGTCCATACAATACAATAATAAGCGTCTCTTTCGATGTATCATACTGAGAGGAGATTCAATGGGATTGTATTGAATCAATATTGAAAATAGGATATTGAACTATTGTAAGTGTAATGATGTATCAACTCTCGATAAAAGTACATACTCTATAATTTAAAAACAAATTAGTTTTCTTAATTATAAATGAATGCTGTTAACCAGTGGAATTGTGTATGACTGTGATATGCAATTAATAAATTGCATACATTTCGATCCGGACGGCACAAAACTATGCGCATTGTTCGTTATGAACGCCACAGTTAACTGGTTAAATAGGAGGTTTAAATATTCGGTTTTTATTCCAAAATTCTATTACACCTTTATACAGCAAAATATTAAATTACCATATTACTATTACTATTTACCGAGGCAATAAATTACCGGCATTGAAACGGAAACAGAATTATTAATGATCGACGATATCATAGGCATTAAATTGCGATTCTGCGTAACATTAGAGCCGCTTGTGTGGTATTGGCAAAATCAACATAAAATATTTGCAGATAATTCGCATTCCCGGAGTTAATCAACGCCATAGAGCCAAGCTAAATCGATGAGCAAAAGCTACACAAATTCTGAACATCGAAAACAACCACAAGAGCCTAATTGCTTGTTTGTATAAGGAATCCATATATCTAAGACTTGAATACTTTGTATCGGCAATTTGTAATTGATAAAATGGTTATGGCCTGAAGCAACAGGTACATTGACGGCGATTTGTCAACACGTTTTAGTAATGAAACAGGTATGCAATATTGTAATCATACACATCGCAGGTAATTCAATAACCGGTATATTCAATTAAACAGAAAAAAATCATATTTGCACCTATTCCATATGGGACATAAGCTAATTTTTTGGTAGTACTTAGAATGTCTAAATCGAATGCCAAACCATTGTTGACGTCTGGGTATGATGGTAAAAAAAATTAAATTAAGTAAAAAATAGGAATTGATTATATTAAGTTCTATCCTTTCTCCCATGGTCCATTTCCCAAACATGGTATGATTAATTCCTCACAGTATGAGGGATTCACGGTTTACGAACAAAATATTTCAATAAGAAGCTGACGGAGAAAGAAATTAGTATGTACTAGAAGAAATAAAAGAAAAAACGCTATAACAACTTTATGGCCTAGCAATGTTAAGAAAGTGGCCAACGTTTATGATGAAGGACATTACGATATATCGCTCACCTATATTGCCAGCCACTCTGCAATACCCGTAATGGATGGGTATGAAAGTGTCAAATAAAATGAAATACTAAACATAAAAAAGCTACCTAGTTGTGTGGAAATGTATTGGAGATATTATGGGTAAATATAAAAGAATATGCGGCGACTTTACGATACAATGTAGGAGGAACCGATTATAGATGGATGTGGTTCTGAATGTTATTGATAATATTGACATGAGCGAGTTCCATATGAAAATACTGATATATAATTCATGCAACAAGTATAAAGATATGATAACATCAATAAAATGACTATTTCTAGAAAAAGATAGAAATGTGAACATATCATTTAAATATCAATGATTTGGAGCTTTTTACTTATTTGTTATAATATACGTATATTACACACTGTAATAAAATCAAGTAAATATTATACATATAGAAGTACAAATTGAAATTCTTGCTGTGATGTGATACGCACATTATAGAATATTGTAAGCCTACAAAAACTAGTTAAAAAAAATTAAATGCTTGGAACTAGTACTCTTATTATTAGTTCTGTAATCACTAATCACAGTTGATGTGCATTCATAAATAAATTACATTTTTAGAACATGATTTAGAGTGCAATTTGTTAAATAAATTAAATTAAACTAGACCAATTACATGTACTATATGTTTTGTTTAAGAGGTATCAGTTGAAAATCGACTAGTTTTGATTAATTGATTAGTATTTTATGATAATCGAAAAGTAAAAATGTTATTTATATAGCTAAGTCTTAATTATATTGATAAAGTATATTATTTCCTCATGAATGAATGTTCATACCTTAAGTTAAGGTAAAATGTCACAACTACACTTATTTTATACAGTCATAACCACTTATTCTCCATTTCATCGGGAGTACCTCAAGGGAGTATACTTGAATCAATACTATTATTTCAGATTTACCTACAATACCAAATACTAATTTACTAACAGATGACATTGTTATATACACATCCGCTAAATCCGACAGAACCATCATAATCAGGCTTAAAGAACATCTTAATGCAATCTTGTATTATGCTAATAGATGGAAAATTCGACCAAATATTCTTAAATCAGAAGCTATTTTATTTACTAAAAGAAGAAAATCATCTATTCCTCAATCCTACATATACATAATCGGCTATAATATCTTATGGAGAGGCAAAGTTAAGTATCTGAGCTTAGAATGGATTAGAAAACTTAACTTCAGCGAATACATCAAATGTAAAGTCAATCATGGTAATAGATTACTATATTTACTATTATTTACTTACCTTACTAAAACTTAACAATAATATTAATCTGAAGAATAAAAGAAGACTTTATCTAGCAAAGTAAGATCAACATTAACCTATGGAGCCCCTGTGTGGTGTATAACCAACATAAATAAATTACAAATTATACAAAATAAAGCATTGAGATACTCGGAGTAAAAAGAAACCCAATCACTTATCATTATGTATCCAATCAATATCTACATAATTGACTGAATATACATTTTATATATGAAGTTGTAAAAAATCAAGCAAGGAATTTTTTTAACATGCTCGTCAATACACAAAATTCTGGATTTTCTTCATGACCAGTCTATTCGACAATCAAAGATAATTGGTCAAACGACAATATTTTGTCTGTACAGCTTAAGTTAAATTATTTCAATATTCCAGAAATATATAAATAATGACATCAATTCGTATTCGTATGTATCTTACACAAAATTCTTTCTATCTCAATTTAAAACCGCAATGAACGATGATCAAGTGTTTTGTTTTTCTCCCTTGATAATCGCCTCGAGAAGTCGCGTGCCTCGTTTAGCCTCAGCGCCGTTCACATACAAATAACCCCGTTCCGTCCCGTCTCGTAGTACCTGCTGCAGCAGGGCGCTAGACCGCCACCGAGACGTAAATACGCGGCTTAAATAAGTAAGCGGACTCGGGTCCATAACGTTGCATGTGTAAAGAGCGTATAAAGTAATGTAACATACAAGCATCGACAGTATTTTGTACCGACGGCGATAAGATATTTAAAAGGCGGGCAACGTGTGCCGCCTAGGATAGATAGACGAACACAGGATGGACCATCAGGCATTTAGAAAATGTCAATTGGACAGTGGATGTGAGATCATCTTTCTTGCCCTTCTTGGATAAAATTGTCTTTTAAAGGCGGCGAGGAGATACTTAAAATCAGCAAAAGCGCAACAATAGCTTGAAAACTTTAATAGTCAGTTTCTCAGATAATGAAATTTGTGCATACCGTTAGATTTTAAGACCTGAACATTTTGGCATATGTTAGAAAAAATGTATATACGTGTAAAAATGTGTGTGTGCGGATGCAATTATTCGTCCCAAGAGCACGGATTTGAATGATTCAAAAAATATGTTCAACCGTTGAGCAAAAGATGCAAAAAAAAAAGTTTTTGAGAAAACGGAGCATCTGATTAGAGTAATTCAAAACACGTTTTGCTTGTATTTAATATGTATGTATGTAAAGACAGGTCAAATTTTAGAAAAAATAAATGAAAAAAACAAATTCTTTTTTTCCATATTTTAGAAATTATTCAGAATTTTCGAAAAAATATTTTTTTTTAAATTCAAATTTTTTAAAAAAAGAGTGCGCGTAAGGATCACACGCGATTGAAGTAAAACTTATTTGCTACTGTACAAAGTAGCAAATTCAAGTTAAGTAAAAATAAATACATTATATTACAATTTTGAATAATGTTTATTAGTAATATGGTAACACTCGTGATGCACACATTTATTAGTGTCAACCATTATACACATTATTATAATGATTATAAAATATAAAATTATATATTTATAATGGCATTAAAATATGTATAATATTTAAAAACAATAATGCAATTAAAGTCATACTTCAAATATGACATCATCGGTTTGTCATTGTAATTAGCATTTAAAAATGAACCTTCATTAGAGAAATGAAGTAATTGCTGATTAATAAATTCTTTAATATTTGTTCTCACAGTGGATTATGTAACGCCTAAAGAAATATTGTTTTTGCAACTTCACTCATTATGTAATTGTGTTTGAAGAACTTCATGTAATAAAAATCAAAATACATTCATTGACTGCTTGTATTTTTTTTTTCGCTGGTGATATAATCTCACTCTTTGAACAGCTGTAATTAATATCTGTCTTGCGTAAGAAATATTTTGCATTTTAATAACTTCAAAGATTTATAGAACCTACGAATAATATAGAAATAATTTATAATCAATAAACTAGTATGATAAATATGATTAGTAATCTAAACTTACTAATCATAAATCTTATTAATCAATATTTTCAAGGAACAGAGTAAAATATTCTTCTGATTCAGGCATTTTTCATTAAATCAATGTTAGTACGATGTAACTTTAAAATGTTTGTCTATGCCCATATTTCCTTGTTGATATCGGTACGCATACAACGTTGATGCCGGTACGCATACAACGACAGATCTCTATTCACATACGCGACGACTAATCTCAATCGACCCGTATAGAAATGATATCATCGAGAGCGAATAACGAACGACTAAGGAAGTTTCACTTCAAAAATCGATTTTTTTAAATCATTAAAAATTGTTTACAAAATTCGAAATTTTCAATAAATTCAAAATTTTCAAAAAGAAATTAGATTTTTCAAATATTTTAAATGCGATACATTTTATTTTTTAGTAATTTGCCTTAAGGCACGATGCCATAAACAGTTTTATTTTCAAGTTATTTTTTCTCGTCTTCTGTATCCCTAATATATGACTATCTTCTTGATGAAGTCCAGTCGACTTATAAAGGTGGACACACACTGGGTATTTTCCCCATTTCCCCATTTTATTCCCGGAACGACGACGGGACAGTTCTTTATGACGCCGTGCGGACATCGGTAGGAAAAATGTTCGGTACATCTCATATATGATTCAAATACGAGACGAGCCGCGCGGACCAAGGAAAGGAGACGTGACTTACAGACAGATGTTGCTGTTTATAGATACTTTATCGTTTATATCGCAACAGTGAAATTATTTAGCAATAATAAATATATTATTCAGGGGGGGGGGTAAATAAAAACCATATTAAAGGATATATAATTATATTTTATCTCAATCGCGCCTAATAGGTCTTAAATTCTCTAGAAGACTTCAATAAATAAATATTTAAATCTATTGTACTAAAGATACTAAATATTATATTTTCAGCAATTACTACTTAATATTAGATAAATATAAACTCCAGAATTTTTACAAAATTTTCATTTCTCTGGCGTGAGCGCTTTTACAAAAAGGTATCTGGAGAATTCTGAAATATTATAGGATGCAATATACATGTACGAGTATTTTTGAGTGTGTGCCATTACCGTTTCTTCTTCAGTCGAATTTATGCGATTGCTCGACTTGTTACGGGAACCGTATGAGGCACTCAAATTATGAACAATATTGTGGGCGTCAGGCGAAGCAAATACTCTCATGTGATTTGATGATATTTCGGATATTTTTATTTCCAGTTCAAATTAATTAATGTAAGCAAATTGCGTTTGTTTTTTTATTGTAAATATCGTAATATTCAGATACCAATACATGTTGCTTTTTGAGTTTGACAAATGTTTGACTGTTCAGTATTCAAGAAATAAACAGTAAACATATACTGATGATGCCATTACAACAGAAAAAACATCAATAATTAAACCAACTATCAATATCCAAACCTATTTCTTTCCTTTCATTAACTCTAAGCGTGTATTTACTCCGTATCCATTGCGTGTTCCGGCTTCATTAATTATAAATGAATATTGTTTCGCAATCGTAAAGTTATCCACGCCGAATTGAATATCACGTCCATCGCCTATTTAAGCAATATAATAAACTACAAGTAACGGAGAACAAGGAAAAAGGTGTCGGTCACTTTTCTATCGTAACGATACTGCGTAAAGGCAATACTTGTAAATAACATTCGTTTTCCTATCGACCCTTTTCGACCCCATAGTTTCTCTTGCTAAACCTGGAGGATGTGAAAGCATTCTTGGATCAGAAATTACTGAACGACTGGGATAAGGGGTTGGTAAATTGATAAAAGAATGTGTTTTTAGGCAAAAACTAGAGACAATAAATAATCCAAAATCAAACTGGACAATGCTTATTGAAGAAATACAAAGACAAAAAGACTGGCGTTATGCAATTGCAAAAACAACCTCTCAGCGAATCTTCTTTTAATTATGTTCTCTTCAAATGTAAAATTTTAGGGTTGAAAAAATCTATATTATGGTTTAAATTTTTAACATGCTCGGTTAACATAGTCTTAAATTGCTTCGGAATTTTTGAGTTATTTTTTGTTGATGAAGGCGTTTTACTCAGATTTTGGCTAGTTTCTCCGATATAAAAGAGTTTGCAATTAGAGCAATTAATCCGATATACCAAGTTCCTGAGGCGGTCAGATATCAAATATAAAAGTATAGAAGAACTGTATGTAGTAAATGAAATAGAGCATTTGAATGAAACCATAAAAATATCTTGTTACAATATTTAGACTAAACATTTATTTTAGAAATTATTTCAAACTGCATCACTACAATACAATTTCTATTACATTAGCTTGAACTCTGTATCGCTTTATATTATGTTCTGAGACAGTTGGTAACGCTCTCAAAGTACCAGAAGTTCAAAAGTGTTATTTAATAGAATATTTAATACTGACAATGATCCATATGAACATAAAGCTATCCATTAATATTTACTGCCTCTACATAATTATATATTAAGGTTTACTAAAAAATATTTTGAACTTTACCAACATTTTTGCCAACTTTGATCAATGATCATAAATAAGCAAATTTATAAATACAAAATATTGTGAACATTTGTAAAAAATATTTTTAAATATATAATAATAATTTTAGATAAGTGCTAATAATAGAAATATATGAAATATGTATATAGGCCAATTGTTAGGTTTTTTTCAAAAAACCAGCTTTAGGAGAAGGTGCAGCACAACAACTCATATAATTGTTTAATTTTGATTGCTATTCAAATTAGTAAAATAAATGTAAATATTGTATAACGTAGTTCTGTTAACATAATTATTAATAATTTGGTATACCAAGTTCTATGATAAATATCACATTTCAACTGTAATTATGAAGAAATGAGGCAAAATTCCTATGATCTATAATATCAGTCAAAAAATTGTAGCAAATGACGAATAAATTTTAACAATTGGAAGAATATTTCAAATATAGCTTCTTGTAATAAAACAATTTTTAGTAAATGTCAGCATTGTTGTCCTAATACTAAGTAGTGCAAAAGAAAAACAAAAGGTTGCAACTAAATGTAATTATGCATCGCTATCCAGAAACTCTTAATTGCAGCTAGTAACTGAAAATTTTCGAAAGAATGATACAAGGTAAAGTACATTTTCAAACTCCTTACTTAGGTTTGATTAATTATAATCAGTATTCAGTGTAATCAGTTAAGCAATTTAAATTTTCCCTTTTGTCCTTTATAACAGATGAAAACGCAGGTCAGACAAAGGAGATTCAGGAACATTTTGCATATGGTAACAAAGCAAAATATTTTCCGTGACCTTTACATACTGCAAAAGTAGTGAAAGAATGTGTTTCAAATTGGCCATCACAATGTAATGACGTCTTATAAAAGTTGATGCAAATGTACCAATGACACTGAATTCAAGATCCGAATTTAAATTATGTGTTATGCTTGCTCTATGTTCCTCGAATCAATGACGAAACAATAAAAAACCAATAGTTAATACAATAATTTTTACATGAAGAGTTTTACGATTTGTTCTCGCTGGTAATT
>NW_020538641.1:0-77839 GCF_003426905.1 Ctenocephalides felis
GGGAATTCGGCAATGATCAGTTATGTATGCAGTCGATGATGTACGTGATTTTCAAATTTATTGTCTTGTTCTGAATCCAAAACCCACAAAATTTTGTAGAAAGAAAAGAGCACAGCATTGCTTCATCTGCAACAACTTAAAGTTAAAACCTTTTGAAAATACTTTTCAATAAAGTTCATCGTGGATCAAAAATATTTTATTATGATATTATGGTAGTATGGTAGTTTTTTATCTAATAAAAACAAAATATATTGCAATATGACATCGCTTGCCTACTTGGATCACATTTATATAGGATTGTCTGCGATAAACTTAATATAAATTAGACTATAATTAGACTTCATTTGAAGGTTTTTTTTAACAAAAAAAAATCTAAGAATTATTAATGAACTTTCGATCTTAAAAGTATTTTAAGACAAACGTTTTAATTTTTGCTTGGTTATATGTAATTTGTGATTAAACGCATTTTTTGGAAAATGCAATTATTTTTTTTTACTGAAATAAAGTAAAAATTGATATAAAAGTAGCAACAATGAATTTTTTCTACCACCCATAAATAAACTACTTTAGAGTTATCAATATTTCTCTTAAATAAAATACATTAAATATTTAAACAAATAACTAAATATTAAGATTTTTCCCTGCATATATTAATAAGAAACAAGGGGTGTAAGTAAATTAAGGACACAAAACAATTACGAATATAATAGTATACTCCAATTTAGCAAAATGGATAAATCCGAGAAATAATGAGTAATCAACATATATCAATTTGTAATCAACTACATAATTTTTTGTTTTTTTTTTATACATAAAATACAGCATAATATAATAGTAATGCTATAACAATATATTAATATTATATTGCCATTTAAAACAATTATATAAAAACATATACAATAATTTTATTTATAAATTAGTCTTGTTTAAAAATTGATGGTAACTTCATGTCTATAAAATCTATATGCAATATATACACAAGCAAAAAATCAACTCTTCTAAATTAACGTCATTATTTAGCTCCAAATGAACATCATCAAACCGCATCATCAATTTTTATTAACTCTTCCCACAAACACATAACCCTTACATTTTGAAATCTCATAACATAAAAAAAGTTATGATTAACTAAATGTCAAATGAATCATCTTCAGTTGGTAGAAAATTTTGCAATTTTGTAGTAAGATGCAAAAATCTAGAATCGCGCATTGCAAGCGATAACGATGAGGCAACATAAGACATAAAACTGACATGCGTAATGAGTAGCCGCAAAAAGATATTGAATTGCTATTTATTAAACCGTAAATTACGAATTACGTTTAAAATAACCTGGGATAAAGATTTATTACTTAATTCTCTAGTACATTCTAACCAGCCGTTTCAACCCCGAATTGGAAAAAATATACAGAAAATACCTCTTTCCACCACACTTCCAGATATAATACACCACAAGTTAACTTAAAACTTATTGTAGTATTAAAAAAATATCGATTAAAAATTGTAAGCCTTATATTTTTGTGAATTTTTATTACAGAACTTCACAGTGTTTGTTATAAATATTAAAAAGAAATTAACAATGTACATTTTATTTTTATCCAAATGAGACATCGATATCCACAAATGACCAAAGGCCATGAATCAAGATGTCAGAGCTGAGGAATCTGGCGAATTACAGAATAAACAAATAAGGTTGAGTTGATTTTTTCTAGAGAATGTGCAATGTTATTTCCCGTTCATAGTGATTGGAAATCTTCATTTCAATACTTGCAATGGATCCAAGATAGTTTACCACAGTGGATGTTTATGTGAGAACATAATTGGAGCTGGTTGACGAGAAAGGAATCGCAGCATTTTTTTAAGGAATAGGTGCAATCTTGTTTATCCTCTTAAGAAATGCATAACACCCTAAGACTTGAACTCATTATTTGTTTTTGCAGAAAAGTAATAAAAACTAATTGATACTCTAACTGCTCAGTTAGTTACTCAGCTTCCATCTGGTCAGTGCGAAAATAAATTCTTTTCTCAATGTTTACCAAGTTTTGCTTCTGTTGCATCATCATCGAATAACTTTATAAAATGGATTTGTCCAAGTTGTCAAAATTTTTGTTACAAGTTTGGCGATGGATCAATATTCGATCAAAAAGTTGAATTATCACTAAAACTCACATACCACTGGATGGTTTTCAGGAATTCTTCAGATATGGCGGTATCGGGAATTCAGTAATGATCAGTTAGATGTGCAGTCGATAATATTCGTGATTTCCAAACTTATTGTCTCGAACTGAATCCAACCCCCATAAAATTTTGTAGAAAGAAAAGAGTACAGCATTGTTTCATCTGCAGCAACTTAAAATTGAAAATCTTTTGAAAATACTTTTCAATGAAGTTCATCATGGATCAAAATATTTTTTATGGTATTATGGAAGTATGGTCGTATTTTTTTGTAATGAAAACAAAATATGTAAATATAGCAATATGACATCTGGGCTTGCCTACTATATTACATTGATATAGGATTGTTTGCGATGAACTTGTAATAATTTAATATTATTTAAAATGTCATGTATTAGAGTAACAATATTTGAAGAAAATGAAGTTTTCATTTGAAATTTTTTTTTTAAAAAAAACGTAATAATTAGTGATAAACTTACGATTTTGAAAATATTTAGGTTAAACGTTGGATTTTTTTGCTTGGTTATATGAAATTTGGTTCTTTTTTGCAAAGACAATTATTTTCTTACTGAAGTAAAGCTTAAGAAATTGAAATTGGAGTACCAATAATGATTTAAAAATGATGGAACTGAAATGAAATTCATGTATGTTTCATGTTGTTTTCATGCATATTAACAAGGATAGAAACATATTCAGCAAAGAGAATAATTTTTAAATCACTGCTGTTTATTTTTGGGATTTGTTTTGGTTCAAATAAATATCTATCTAACAAACTATCTTGTGAGAGGAATTGCCCGAATTAGGCATATTCGAGTATCTATGTCAAATATGGTTATTAATTAATATTGAACTAGACAGCAAACCTTAACATCTCAATAATCTTATTAGGAAACCAACTTGAAGTTCTGTCTGGTTATATTGGCATAGCCGATTCCAGATATACAAATTAAAGCGATGCTTCCCAAACTTTTGGTATTATTAGCCTCTTTTGCTCTTTTCCTTTACATACACAATATTTTTTTAAATTTCTAATTGCACTGAATATTTGTTTTTGTTTTATTTTTGAATAGGAATTAGAATTCAATAAGATTCCAAAACTGTTGTAATGATACTTGATCTGTTATCATTCATACCTGTCTTTATAGTTTTCTAGAAAGCAACTCATCAGGTGGCTTATTTCTATTAAATATATTATATCTTCACTTGTATTTATTTATTTATTTATTTTATTTTTATTTTTTTAATTTTTATAGGACAGCAGTTTAATTTCATTTATTTATCAATGTTTAAAAGGATTACTATTGAGTAACCTTTTAGAATAGATGTTTATTATCCATATATACCCAAAATTTCTGAATGCCTTTTTTTGTGCATAAGACGACAGGTTGTGATTAATAATAAAAATTTACCAAATTACTTAATATAATAATGATAGTCAAGTTATTTAATTTGATTCAGCAACATAAAACTTTACTGCTTGATATGATGTAAATATATAAATTGAAATCTTGAGTTGCAAAGCCAAAGTTGCTGTAAACTTAGACATATATCTGTCTTATATTAATGTATACTTAGATTAATTAAAATTTCAATAATAAAATAAAGTAAACAATAGGTAAATGTTTATTGGAAAAGATGTTTCAATGTTAAATTATCAATATAGTGGATATTGATCCTGGATATGAAAAATTTTCTCGAATGTAGACAACTTGAAAGTTTCTGAAATACGGGACAAAATTGCCGAATATTACTATTTTTTGAATAACGGAGTATGCGATTTTAATAATTAAAAAACTGGTTACATTTTTGCGAAGGCAGATCCTGCTCTTTTGGAGATACAGAAACAAATTACAAATAAATATATTTGTTGGTTAAATGTGATATTTACAAATTATTGATGTTGATAGAACTAGTTGTAATTAGGAATTAGGTAGACAAGTATATAGGTGGACAGGTATACAGGTAAAAAATGGAAAGGTAGAAAATAAGAAAAGTAGACAGGTAATCAGCTAGACAGATAGGTAATAAGGTAATTGGGTAAAAAGTAGAAAAGACAATTGTAGATAGATAGACCGGTAGACATAAATTGATAGAACGGTAAGCTGGCAAATAAGTAGGCAGGTAGAGAGATAAATAGGTAAACAAGTAGATTGAGGCTATTTTTACTTGGAAATATATTGCCATTTATATTTTGAAATAAAAACCGATGCAATTGCTATTTAACATCAAGCTGAACAAGGCAGGTATCAAACCTGGAACTTTAGATTCAAACACCACCCAACTGGGGATCCCAGAAGTCAATGTAACATTTAAAGCAAACGCATCCTCTTTAAATTCTTAAAACATATAACCGATTATCGCCTTCTATAATCCTCGTTTATCATATCAATAAATATGACTGACACTACCGTAACACCGGTATTATTCAATCAATTCCTTCTAAAGTACTTTGATATTTTGATATCTCGCAATGACAACCTGTAATTACGCTTTTGAATCCGTGACATTTGCATAAACGCATTTGCAATAATATTAGATCTTCTGCGATCGATAGTGAGCTAGAATAATAGAATTCAGTCCCTTTAACTTTAACGATCGCATCTGACTGGATGTTAACAATAAATCAATGATTACGCATTCATCTCGGAGAGACTTTGAAGTTGTGTTTGCATTATGTCATCTTTTAATATGTCATATGAAACAGGCTGGTGTCTTCCTAGTATGCTTCATTCAAACTTAAGAGGAACTAGAAATAATAATAATTGTAAATTATTAGACTTCTTTGGAATGGAACGTCACAAGTATATTTTTCACTAGAAATGTTTTAATTATAAAATTTTCAAGTATATTGCCATTTCAGTATCCAGCCAACTTAAATGCGCCAACTTTTGATAACTTGCAACATACTTTATTACATTTTTTTTAAAGAAGTGCCTCGCGAAGACAATCAATTAAATCAATCAATCAAAAACTTTAGCTTGAAAACTTGGCGCAATTATCCTAATGTTTTTGATTATGGTCCTAGAAGCGTTATTCACAGTTACGGTTCCAAAGTTTAAATAAACTTAATTAATACAAATAAACCACAGTAATCAAAACATAGTCTCATTTTACCGAAGTTCTAGATTGCATTTAGAAGCTCAATTTCTAAGCAATGTAATTGAATTTTTTTAGGTCAGTTAAGAGGTCAATACTATCACCCCGTTTCGGTTTGACGTTAAGTTTTAGGAAACCCTGTATATTACTAATTATTTAATAATTCAATTGCATTAAACTAGTACTGCTAAGTATATTTGGTAGTATTGATTCTAATCCTAATTCTAAAGCCTACAATAGAACAAGGAAATTTGTTTAAGATCTTTGAATTCAAAGTCAGTTCAAATTAATTCTTTCAAATTTTTAATGATTCTAATTTTTATATGCATCTCGTATATGGAATATTATTACTAAAATTTTTTTCATTTTTAAAAAATATATTTAAACTACAAAATACAGCCTTAAAAGTAACTATTTTCCTTACAAATTTTACGCTTATTTAACATTCTTCATATTTTTGCCAATCACGTTGCAGTTTGTTAAGAATAATTTTGGACGTTTCAATTTATTTTCGGTTTCGAATTTATAATAAAAAAACAAGAAATTGGATTATCTAAAGATCAATTTTCAAACTTATAACATTTTTCTTAACAAGATTGACGGTTTCTAGTAGTACTCCTCGTATAATTTATTAATTTACTACCACTAAATATCGAAAACTTAAGTGACTATCAAATTTTACTTTTAATTTTATTATCTTACATTTAGTCAAATTTTGAAAAGCCTAATTATTCCACGTTTCTGAATTTGCTAATTTTGATGTGAAGCATTATATTGCTAATAAGTTGTCTATAAATAATAGTAAACCAACTTTATCTTAAAAATTCTTGTTAACCCTATCAAAGATTTATATTGTCATGTATGACGATTTCTAGCAGAAACTTGGTAACATTTTATGGTCATCTAATACTGGAAAATTTTAGACATTTGTTGTTGGAACCTTGAATTTATTTTTTAAGCGATATAACAAATTATAAAAATACTCCTATTAAATTGAAGCTGAATATGAATTTTAGAATATTTTTATTCAATACTTCTAAACTCCCTCTAAATTTACCAATTTTTATTAGTAAATAATTCAAACTTTTTTAAATAGCCATCAGAACTTCAGTTTTTTGAATTGCTAGCTAAGATTAATGTATTATTACAATTTTTATACTGATAATTTTTAAATTCATTTTGCATTGTAGAGAGAAGATTGTTGTAGATCAGGATGGGTAATTTTACCATAGTTTACCATAACATTGCAAAGATATTGTAAGTGTTATTACTATGCATATTAGATCACATAAGTAAATATATTCGTGAAATTTCATATTAAAGATTTACGTATATTTATTGATAATTGAATATACTTGGTGAACAAAATACTTTCTCTATCATTTTACTATAACATTTGAATTAAAATTGTAAAATTCCAGTTCAGAAGTAATTTTAGATAAAGTATATTAATATCATTGTAATATTTTGAACAAGTAAGTTTTACTGCAAGACATTACGAAAGAAAGTATCTTATAAAATAGAAATTCAAATTTGATAAGTTTCCTATTGAGTAACGTTTAAGAACTTCAATTGATGATTTATAGTTTATCTCAAAATTCGTTTTTTGAAAGACAGATTTCAATTTATTAAAAAATCTAAGAAGATATTTGGATATATATGCTAGGAATTTATTGGACAAAGTATTCAGCTACAGAAAAAACTTATTATAAAATTATATTTATTAACAAAAATACAAAGTTTTAAAGGAATTTTCTTAAAGTATTCATAATTGATCGATAATAATCTTTCCAATATGATCCCCGTTGTTTCTGACGGTTTCCAAAAAATCAACTAAAATTATTATTGGAGTTCATTATTCCACAAAATTAGGTATTTATTTTTTTGACTTATTTTATTTTTAATTCTACTACGTCGCATGTTTCGTATTAATTTAATTTCAGCGTTTTTAATTAGTTAATTACAATAATACATATTTACTAATTACGATAATATCTTTTACTAATTTAAAATTGAAAATGGGTGTTGCAACAATCGTTTAAAATAGAATCCAATATTTTACAATTAGCTATGCAATCGAACCGTCTTCCGCCTTTGTAATTACTCATTATGAAGGGCTCTCGATATCGGGGACATGAATAATTAGATTGAGCAAAGACAGTTTGGATAAAAAATTGTCTACAAACTATATTATGGCACCGGCTTTAAACACTTTCTAGAAACGATGCATTGTTTCATAATAAATTCTAGCTAATAGTTACAAAATCGAAGAATTTCTCTGAAAGTAAATAAAAGGTCCTTGAACCTAATGATTGGCTAAAGCTCTTACCACTAATAATAAAAAAAACAGAGTGTAGTCTCTATATTTTATGTTAAAACCTGTTTTATATCAGGCTGTGAAATCTGGTATTGAACCTTGTATTCTGTGATTGGATAAAGCATTTACCACTGATAATATTGAGTCACCATATCTTAAGTGAAAACCTGTACTGCTCCAAATTAGGCTGCCGAAGGTAGGTATTGAACCTGAAAGCTTTTACCACTAATAATAAGTTACAGCATAGTCTCTATATTTCAAAACCAGTACTACTTTATATCAGGCGGGTTATTACCAATTGCCATTTACCACTGATAATAATAAGTCACCATATTTTAAAGTAACAACCAGTACTGAATAATATCAGACTGCCCAAAGCTGGTATCGAACCTTGTATCCTGTGATTGGCCAAAGCTCTTACCACTGATAGAATTAACTCACCATATTTTTAAGTGAAAATCAGTAGCGCTTTACATCAGGCTGCCCAAAGCTGGTATTGAACCTGGAACTCCATGATTGGCCGAAGCTTTTAGCACTAATAATAATTCACAGTACAGTCTCTATACTTTTAAATGAAAACCAGTTCTGCTTTAGATCATACTATCAAAGATGGTATTGAACATTGTACTTTGTAATTGGTCAAAGCTCTCTTCACTGATAATAATAAACCATCATAATTCTGAGTGAAAGCATAACTGGTATCAAGTCTTGTTCTCTGGGCCAAAGCTGTTGTTACTGATAATATTCAGTCACCACATTTTTAAGTAAAAATTAGTACTGATTCATATCAGACTGCCCAAGGCTGATATTGCAACTTATACCCTATGATTAGCCAAAGCTCTTAGCACTAATAATAATTTACTGTATAGTCACTATATTTTTAAATAAAAACCAGTGCTGTTTTATATCAGGCTGCCCAAGGTTGGTATCGAAACTCACCCTGTACCCTGTGATTGGTCAAAGCTCTAACAACTGATAATTTTAAGTCATTTTTATGTGAAAACCAGTACTGCTTTATATCAGGCATTAAAAGCTGGTATTGAACCTTGTACTCTGTGATTAGCTAAAGCTTGTATTACTAATAATAAGTAACAGTACAGTCACTATATTTTTGAACAAAAACCAGTACTGCTTTATATCAAGCTGCCAAAGCTTGTATTGTGTCACTGACCAAAGTTCTTACCACCACCGATAATAAGTCAATATATATTTCAGTAAAAAGATATCGAGGCTGGTATCAAACTTGGAACCCTTGATTGACCAAAGCTATTACCACTAATAATAATAATCAATTATAATTGAGGCCAACAGTAACATAATTTCTAGAAGTTTTTGCATAATTGAAAGTTGTTACAAATAAGAAATATTAAATTGATATCAACCTTTATTATGGATCGATGGTACCAATAAATATCAAATTATTAAAATGTTTTAAGAAGTCTAATTATTCCGTTTTGAATAATATTTGTAAACTACAATTCATATTAACTAATATTTTAACAACCCGAAGCAGATTTAAAATTTTGTCAGAAAATCCAGCTTTCCAAATTTCAGAGTTTGAGGTTCTAAGTCATTCTGAATCGTTTGAGATCAAAATTGGAAAAAATATATAGGTGGAAGTCAAAATTTGATATTTTGTTGATAGTTTCTAATGAAAGAACTGCAAGGATTTCAAAAATTTAAAAGTCATTTGATAAAACAATAAAAGATTGGTTATGCAAGACGATCGGCCAAAACCTTTCTGTAAAATCAGCATAAAAAAATTCAACCAAAATCCTGAACCAAGTTTGAAATTTTTAAAATTGTTCAAAAGATATCAGTTTGGAATCGTGCTAATTAGTTTTTGATAAAGATTCTTCCTAATTAATGCACTTCGCGCAGTGGTAAAGTTCAAGATTTACGTGAACTTACTAAAACATCATAGGCCTACAAAATGTGTTTTGAATTATAAAAAAAATATTAATGTTTGGAATAATAGAGCTTCAAAATTTTATCGTCACAATTTGAGAAGTTGCTAAATCTTAATTGCTATTGATTCAATAGATTATTATTTACATATATAGGAAAGTTCAAGCAACTCGCTTTAACTTAACAGACCACTTACACCTATTTATAACTTAATTATATAAAGTTTTTTATAACAATGGCATTTAATATTGAACTAGTGTTAGTACTAAATCATTGAATTTCATTTGACAAATAATGTTAAGCTCTTCATAACTTATAGTTTAATTATCTTATCATTCCACTTATCAGCACCAATGTTAAGTTTATTAACCTTAAGTTTTGAATGTTAAGTACAATATGCTAACATAATGCATTAAATAACAAATATAAAACTGAAATATATATAAAACATTATCTTCTGCAATTTATTTTGGATTTTATCAATTACTAATTGCTCTAAATTGCTAAGAACAGAAGTTTTCTTCAATACAAGTCCAAGTCAAAAATATTCGAGTACACAATATTCTGCTAATAATTTTGCAATATAGTAGATGTGTAACATAAAAAATAAAAGCTTATAAATCAAACAATTTTATATAGTTTCATATAAACTAAAACAAACTTCATTCATTCAAAATATATAAAATATTTAACAAAACATAATTATTATTTACATTTGATACAGTTTGCCAATTGATTTTTATACGATATCCATAAATGACCAAAGGCCATGAATCAAGATGTCAGAGCTAAGGAATCTGGTGAATTACAAAATGAACAAATACGGTTTAGTGACTGGATTTCCTCATTTGAATCCTTGCAATCGATACTAGATAGTTTACCACAGTGGATCTTTATGTGAGAACATTATTGGAACTGGTTGACGGAGAAAGAAATCGCAGAATTTTTTTTTGAACAGAAATGAGAGCAATCTTGTTTATCCTCTTGAGAAATGCATAACACCCTAAGACTTGAATTCATTATGTTATTGCAGAGAAGTAATAAAAACTAATTGATTTCCAAACTAATTAGTTAGCTACTCAGCTTCCATCTGATTGATGCGACAATAAATGGTTTTCTCAATATTTACCCAGGTTTACTTCTGCTTCTTCATCATTAAATTAATTTGTTTAAGCTGTCATTTTTTTTTGTTGCAAGTTTGGCGATGGATCAATATTCGATCAAAAAGTTGAATTATTACTAAAAATCACATACCACTGGATGGTTTTCAGGAATTTTTTAGATATGGCGGTATCGGAAATTCGGCAGTGATCAATTAGGTGCGCAGTCGATGATATTTCGTGATTTCCAAACTTATTGTCTCGATCTGAATCCAAAACCCATAAAATTTTGTAGAAAGATAAGAGTACAGCATTGTTTCATCTGTAACAACTTAAAATTGAAAATCTTTTGAAAATACTTTTCAACGAAGTTCATCGTGGATCAAAAATATTTTATTTTGGTGTTATGGGATTTTTTTTTCTAATGAAAACAAAATATGTGAATATAGCAATATGACATCGCTTGCCTACTAGATTACATTGATTAATTAAATTAGATATAGATAATAAGTATATTTACTTATATATTATATTAGTATGTAAGTTTGCAGAAGGTGCATATGTATATATCATATATTTTTTTGCAAAATTCATTCTTTTAAATTACAAAATTTTATATAATTAGCTTAGTACAATTTTGACCACCAAAAAACAATTCTATATCAATGTAATCTAGTAGACAAGCGATGTCTTATTGCTATATTTACATATTTTGTTTTCATTAGAAAAAAAAATCCTATAACACTAAAATAAAATATTTTTGATCCACGATGAACTTTGTTGAAAAGTATTTTCAAAAGAATTTTAATTTTAAGTTGCTACAGATGAAACAATGCTGTACTCTTTTCTTTCTACAAAATTTTATGGGTTTTGGATTCAGAACAAGACAATAAGTTTGGAAATCGCGTACACCATCGACTGCACACTTAATTGATCACTGCCGAATTCCCGATACCGCCATATCAGAAGAATTCCTGAAAACCATCCAGTGGTATGTGATGATTAGTGATAAATTAACTATTTAATCGAATATTAATCCATCGCCAAACCTGCAACAAAAAAATTGACAGCTTAGACAAATTAATTTAATGATGAAGCAGCAGAAGTAAACCTGGGTAAATATTGAGAAAACCATTTACTGTCGCATCGATCAGACGGAAGCTGAGTAGCTAACTAATTAGTTTGGATGTCAATTAGTTTTGATTACTTCTCTGCAAAAACAAATAAAAAATTCAAGTATTATGGTATTATGGATTTCTCAAGAGGATAAACAAGATTGCACCCATTCATTTTCAAAAAAAATTCCCTGCGATTTCTTTCTCGTCAACCAGTTCCAATAATGTTCTCACATAAAGATCGACTGTGGTAAACTATCTAGTATCGATTGCGAGGATTCAAATGAGGAAATCCAGTCACTAAACCGTATTTGTTCATTTTGTAATTCGCCTGATTCCTTAGCTCTGACATCTTGATTCATGGCCTTTGGTCATTTATGAATATCGTGTAAAAATGAATGTGCAAACTGTATCAAATGTAAATAATAATTATGTTTTTGTAAATATTTTTAATAAATAAAGTACGTGTTAGTTTTATGTTTGAAACTATTTAAAACTGTTTCACTTATAAGCTTTTTTTTTTGTTTTACATCTACAATCTTTATTTTTTTTTTTTTTTTTTTTTTTTTTTTTAAATTTGAACGTTATTTTATTTATTTACATATATACATTATTTTCATATCTCAGTCAGACAGAGGTGCCTGGTATGAGAGATTATGAAAAACAGTTTTATAATATTTACATTTCATTTGACTATAATATCTATTTCATTAATATAATATCTATATATATATATATATAACTCTTCAGTCTTCTTTGTCTTCAATTTCTATATAGTACTTCTTTATTTTTCTTTTAAAATTTTCATTATCATTGGTCATCTTAATATAGTCTGGCAATTCGTTATATATTTTGGTAGCACTCCATATGACATTTTCTCTCAAATTCTTTTTTCTATTGCGTTCAATGTGAAAATTGTTGTGTTGTCTCGTGTAGTGTTCATGTATATCTTGATTTGTGTCTATTGTTGCACTTGTTTTAATTCGGTTAAATTTCATTTTGTGTATTAGTTTGCATTTCTCTATTTCAATTATGTTATTTAGTGAATGATTATTTGTTTCTCTCTGCAAGTATTTGGTGGGTGTTAGATGTGGTAAATTATATGCTATTTTTATGGCTTTATTCATTATTATCTCTGTATGTCATTTAGGTTTGCTTTAGTTGTTTGGCTCCATGTTGTTATGCCATATAAAATTATAGGTATTATTTGCGTTTTAAGAATTAGTATTTTATTTTTTTTGCCGAAAGAGTGGATCCTTTTCAATGCCCCTGTTAATGTTCCTATCTTTCTTTTTATTTTGTTTATATGGTCTGTCCATGTCAGTTTTCATTTATTATCAGTCCTAAGTATTTTATGCTTTCCACTTCCTCTATTGCTCTATTATTTACTTCAATTTTTAGTTTAGTGTTCTCAGTATTTTTTCTATGTTTGAAATATATGTATTTGTTTTATCTATGTTAATTGTTAGTTTATTTTCAGTTAGCCACTCGGTGTATATTTTCATGTCCGTGTTTATAATATCTTCGAGTCTTTTTTTATCCTTATCCGCATATACTATCGCTGTATCGTCTGCATATAATATGTATCTTCCCTTTAATTTTGCGTCTTTAAGGTTATTGGTGTATAATAGATACAATAAAGGTCCTAATACAGAACCTTGTGGAACTCCACAGGTTATGTTACATCCTCCACTTGTGAAATTTCCCACCTTCGTCCTTACCACTCTTTTCATGAGGAAATCTTTGATAATGCTGTAAGACAAACCCTCTACACCCAAAATCTATTAGTTTATTGAGTAATATGCCATGATCTACTGTATCGAAAGCTTTTTGTAAATCAATAAAAATTGCAACTGTGTGCATATTTTCCTCAAGGTGCTGACTGATGGTATTAGTCAAATCTATTAGGGCACCTTGTGTATTTGATGAAGGGAGGAAACCATATTGATTTTTGTCAATTTTTTGAATGAGAAAGTCAAGTAATCTTTTTTTATTACTTTTTCATATATCTTGGAGAATGTGTTTGTTATTGTTATGGGTCTGTAGTTATTTGGATCTGTTTTGTTTCCTGTTTTGAAAATTGGTTTTATTGTAGCCATTTTAAGACACGATGGAAATATACCACATTCTATGTATCTATTCATTAAAACAGCAAGTAGTGGAGCTATTATATTTATTATTTTTTTAGTGATTCTTGCTGTTATCTTGTCTTCGCCAGGTGCAGCGTTATTTTTCAGATTTTCAACAATTTTTTTTATTTCTTTCTCATCTGTTAATTCAAAAATTGGATCTTGTTTTTAGGTTTGTGTATTGATGGTTTATAGTTGCAATGATCCATTTTCTTTTGTAGTTTCATACCTATTTCAGCAAAATGTTTGTTGAGATACTCCGCAATGTCTTCCTTTTCTGTAAGAAATATATTTTATCTTTATGCTGTATTTTTTCAATATTTTCTTTATATTCGTTTTTATTTGTTCCTCCTCCTAATGTTTTATTTATTAGTTCCCATATTTTCGAGAGTCACTTTCACATTTTTTTGTTTCTTCTGAATAGTATTGTCTTTTTGCTTTGTAGATCATATTTTTATATCTTTTTTTATATTATTATATTTTATTTTATGGCATTATGTTGTTACTTCATTTATATTGCATTCTTTAAATATTGTAGAATTTGTTTCTGTATTTCATGTTAAAATTTCTTCTTTATCCAGGTATCTTCTCTGGCTCTTATTGTTTCTTTGATTTTATTTTCTTTTGCTGCATCTGTATTAATTAAATTCAATACTAATTTTACTACTTCCAATTAATTATTTAATTTGTGGAATGCACTAATAAACAAATACCAATATAATCGCTATCAGGGAAACTAGTCGCAGTTGCATAATTTCATTCAAAAACTTGACAAGGTTGTACAAGTATTAAATCTTCCAGACCTAGATTTCTTACTAAAATATCGAGCGCCTTATCAAAATTAGATACAAAATTACAGGAAAAGTTGGAGAATTGTTTTCAAAGCAAATATCTTTCATATAGAGAATCATTACAATTTAAGATTACAAGTTCAAAAATATCAAAGTTATGTTTATGATATTCACATAACCAGCACTGTCAAATTCCTTAAATGTTATTTATGCAAGAAAAATCATAACATTTTCAACTGCTCACAATTTCTACAATTAAACCTAGATGAAAGATGGTCGGCAATTAAAAAATTAAATCTCTGTTCTAATTGTATGGGTCACAAACGTATAATAGTTAGTGCCATTCTAAGAAACATGTCTGTCTTGTAATGCCAGACATCACCACTTACATTCGAACACATATTGACAATATAAAACTTCAAACCGATATTCCTTCCAAAAATTCTAAGCAGAATATTTCCGATTCCAATCAACAGTTTGTGTTAAACTTTTGAAGTGAACACATAGATTGCATAACAAAATAAACAAGTTAAAAATCCAGGCTTTCCTGGTATACATTTATATTGAAACAGTTATTATAATAACTATATAACGGAGTGTGTTAAACCAAAAAACACACACGTCTATTTAATTTCAAGGTAATTGAAGGATTAATTTCTCCTTCTAATGGGAGACATCAGAAGAACAAATACGGAAAATAATGTCAGAGTATGGCAAAATAATAAAGTATCACAAAGATATAGGGACAGGAGAAGGCATAATAAATTGCTACACTGGAAATTGTAGAAAACATGATTGAAGTGAATGGAAAAAATACAATAATAATAATAATTAGAGGACAACTAAAAAAATGCTTTAAATGTAGAGAAACAAACCACATGAAAAAAGAATGTACGATAAATTCAAAAAAAGGAGAGAGATTGAAAGATTTAGTGAAAAATAAACCAAAAGTGAATAATAATGAAGAAAACAAAATAGATAAAATTGTTGATATCCAAAAGAAAAAAAAATTAACAAATTATATATACGAAAAAGGAAGAAGAAATAAATAATAAAAAAGAAGAAAAATAATAATTAAAAAAAAAACAAAGAAAGTTCTAGTTATATGAATGAATACAAAAACACAACAAAAAGAAAATAATCAAAGCATAAATGAAACAGAAAAAACTCCTATCAGTAACAAAAAAATTAAAATAACCCCAAATACAGAAAAAGTAATGAAAGATATAATTGAAACCATGGAAACAAATACAATAATTTCTTCAATGAATTGTATACTGAAGGACACAGATATAGATATGATATCAGAAAAAAACAATTTACTAGAATATGGTAAAGAATATGGTGAAAAGCCTAATCATGAAATAAGTAAAGAAATATCAAAAATTAAAACTATATAACTTAGATTTTCTGCTTTAATTTCTTTTTAAGGACACACATTGATGAATAATTATAAATTCAGAAATATTGTCCCAATAAACATAAATGGTATTAGAAGTCTAACGACTAAAATATTACTGAAAAAAATTATAACAGATAATGACTTAGATATAATATTGTTACAGGAAATAAATGAAAATGATTTAAGATTTTTTAAACCGTATCAAGTTATAATAAACATGAATGAAAATCAAAGAGGTACATCTATATTAACAACACCAGGAATTGAAATTAATAATGTAATTCTTCATGAAAACTTATGCCAAAATAGATGATTTAAATTTAAAGTCATTATGGCCACGCCGATAATGGTCAACGTGCACAAAAGGAGAAGTTATTTGAAGAAGATATAGCCAGTATAATAGGACCAAACAAATCTAATATAAGGATCGCAGGCGATTTTAATAGTGTATTATATGCTAAGGACCAAAAACGAAGAGCAAATTATAGCGCAGCACTAAAAAGATTGTTGAACCAATTAAAATTAAAAGATGCGTAGGTTTATATTTATTAAATGAGATTCGGCATCAAGATAGATTTTATATTGATACTTTAATAAAAAAAAAATAGAATAGTTGATTGTAAAGTAATCCCAGTAGCATTTTTAGACCACAATGCGGTAATTCTATAATTGAAAGGTGTAACATCAGTGCCATGTTTTGGAAAAAGTTACTGGAAAATGAATACAAAAATACTTAAATCCGATGATTTTGATATTTTTTTTAGACAAGAATCGAAGAAAATTGTTAAAAATTCGCCAAGTACAAATATAATTGATTGGTGGCAAAATAAAGTAAAAAGCAAATTAAAATACATTGCAAAAAAATTCTCCAGGAAGAATTCAATAATACTTTTTTTTTTTGAAAAGCATTAAATGAGGCAAATATAAATCACAATAATAATGGTGAAATGTGGGAAATAATTTAAGAAACAAAAGCCACAATTAGAAAACTAAAAAGGAACTAAAATAAGATCAAAGACCGAAAAAATTACAGAAGAAGAGCAGAGGAAAAAATAAATGGAGAGAGAAAATTCATTAAATTGTTATTTATTAAAAAAATATTTGTTAAAAAGAATTCTAAATAAATAATTGTTGAAATGGAAAATCATACAAAAATTTCTACAAAAAAAATCTAATAGATTATAAGGAAATTGATGTCATACTTAAGAAGTATAATAAAAATATTAGCATTATTTGTAATGAATAATTAAAAAAAGAAATTTCGGAAGAAGTACGGAAGCGGTCAAGACGAGCAGTAAGCACAGGACACCTGGGATAGTTGGCATACCATACAAATTTTAACAAAAGTATGAGGATATTTTAACACCTTTCCTGGTTAAAATATCTAATGAGTTATTAAACAAACCGAAAAAAATAAATAAAAAATTTAATGAAGAGATAATAATATTAATTTCGAAAAAAGATGCAAAATATGCCGAAGATAATAGACCAATTGCGTTTTTAAATCTTTAATGAAAAGCATCTATGATAAACATAGATTTTAAGAAAGTCTTGGACTGCCTTTGCTGCAAGAATTAAAAAATTATCAATTCCTGATAGAATAACGAAAGCAATAATGAATCTTAGTAAAAACGCAAACTCAAGATTACAAATAAATGGAAATCTATCTGATTATGTAAAAATTGAAAGATCCGTTTAGATCCTTTACTTGAAGAATTGGAAAACAAATTAGAAGGCCAAAAAATAATAACTGTAGCGTGCATATTATTTAAATAATATTATATGATTAGTTTAGTTA
Source organism: Ctenocephalides felis (assembly GCF_003426905.1). Classification (NCBI taxonomy): domain Eukaryota; kingdom Metazoa; phylum Arthropoda; class Insecta; order Siphonaptera; family Pulicidae; genus Ctenocephalides; species Ctenocephalides felis. The sequence goes on from NW_020538641.1 coordinate 17,829, forward strand.
ACAAATGTATTGAAGCTATGCTGAGGCTTGCAGCACTGAGTGTATCTGTTGACAGAAATTAAACACAAATACGCTCGAGTCTCTAGCGCATAGCCTAGTTGTAGGAATCCTAGAAGCAAAAATTGATTGGTTGGTAGAGATTGAATAATTTTTGCTTACGGGGAACAAGAAAAAGTAACAGAAATACTGTGACGAACAAATTCGATTGAATCTTCCACCGAAAATCAGGGTGGACATTTTTGTATAAAAACCACAGTATTCCTGTTAAAAAGTGAGTCAGTTTTTAATTCTTCATTCGTAACGCATTTAATTAAAAGATACAGAGATTTTGACCTGGGTTCGCCGGCATCTCTGAAATTCGAACTAAACGTGAAAACTATTACTGAAAACATTGTAAAGTCTAGACAGGGCTCCGAACAACGTTAGCTGACCAAATACAGGAATTTTGACCTGGGTTCGCCGGCATTCCTGATATTGGATTTGAACATTACCGGTGGATTAATTAATAAAACAACTTAGTCCTGCTAAGCTGTTTTAGATAACTTAATCAACCGTACGAGTTGTTCTTCGTAAAAAATAGGGAGTTGTGTTTTATTGTATAATTAGTGTAATAAGTGACTTTTGTTAGTGTCTGTGCGAATCCAAAAATATAGAGATAATACATGTTTTATAACTTATAGTTATAACAAAATTTATGTTGTAGCTGGTACATGATCAGTAAGTAGTAATATTATTATTGTGGAAAAGAAAAAGAATAAGCAAGAGATTTTTTTCCGCCTCACTGCCGCCAATCAGGTGATGTCTATTAAAGAGGCATGGGCAAAAAATTACATTGTTACTATTCGTATTTAATTACCATTAAAATGTAAGTCATGAAACAAACTTTCATCTGTGGTAATAAAATTTAAAAAATAAAAAGCCAATATACATTTCAAATCCCAATGTGTTGTATAGTCGATTAATTTACAAATTTATCCAAGAACGAAAATACAATATAAATTGTGGGTGCTCCCGTAACAACTGAATATCATATTAACTACTCAAGCTTTAGAACAGTCATAGATTATTATCGACTAAATAAACCATATTCGTTAGCGATAGTTTCTTTTGATAACCTGAATAAACCACAATTAATAAATATAGATCTTAGATAAAAAAGCTAAAGTTTATTTGAGTAAAAAAATTTACGTAATGTCACTTATTAGTTCCGTAAGTTTTGACCGAAGTGAATTAAGAATTTTCCTGCCATAGGCTAAATGTGCTTTAAAATGTTTCATTGAATACAATACATTTAATTATAGTGTTTGATATTAACCTGATTAGATTGGAACATATTTGAGAAAAAATCCGATTAATAAATGGGTTTAATTATTTGCGTACCCAAAATTTTAATCAGGATTTCTTGGAAAACTCTTTTGTCAGAACAAAAAGGCAAGGTGTATCTAATAAGAAACCAAATCCTTAGTCTTTAATATCTTACTATAGAAGATTGATTACAAATAATTCATCATCTCGTCATTCAGCTTCCAATTGTGAAGGTGATGACAATTGTGGTTCACTCGAATATAGAGGTGCTCTATGAAGAAATCAAAAACAGAAAATTCTGTGAAGGTTCTAGTGACAATATTTTTTTTTATTATTTCATAAATGTTGTCAAGTATTACATCATTTCATACATAGTCTATGCACTGTAGACAATATTAAATTAAAACTATTAGAAACTCTTAAAAAGAATGTTCTTCAATAATTTAATTGCAGCTACACTAAATATAATTTAAATGCTATTTTTCCAAATCTCTCATGATATTCTTTACTAAAAACTGGTGTAAAACTGAAAAACAATGTCTTACGGGAAAATAAGCCAATTCAGATGACAAGATACAATAAAATAGCCATGGATAACAATAATAAAACTAAATAGTGCGAGTCTAATCTTCATAATATTCTTTACTAAAAGCTGGTGTAAAAGTGATAAACAATGTCTTACAGGAAAATAAGCCAATTCAGATGACAAGACACAATAAAAACAATGGATAAGAATAATAAAACTATACAGCGCCAGTCTAATCTTCATAATATTCTTTATTAAAAACTTGTGTAAAAGTGATGAACAATTTCTTACGAAAAAATAAGCCAATTCCAATGACAAGATACAATAAAAAAGCAATGGATAACAATAATAAAACTATACAGCGCCAGTCTGGAAGAGCTCCGTAGCGACAACGAGGGGTAAATTTAGAAAAGATGTGTTTTACGCTGTTTTAGTGTTTTCAGCATTCAAACGTGATGAACTATAGTGATTCTAAACGTGGGACACAAGCCGCACCAAAGCGCAATTTGAAAATCATTTCATTTCAAACTTTTAATAAGAAAAAACTTATTAGATTGTACAAAAAACTATTTAAATATAATTTTATTTGACTTTACTGCCAAACGTTTCAAATTAACTGGATAAATAGTATTATAGAGATAAGAGAGTCAATTTCTTCATTTTGAACGAAGGATTCGTAAGTTCATATTGGGCACAGTAAAGTCATCTATTTTAGTTTCTATAAATTAAGTTAAAAACAGTAGATAGGGTCTAGAATATAGTAAATATATAATAAATTTGTAATTAAACCATTGTAGGCGTATGGCAACGTCGCCAAAGGGTCGTGCCGGATGGTGCGTACGGATTACAGGACAGCCAGTCGGTCCCGGTTAATTGTCGCGATAAGATATCTCTATGAAACAAAACTACGCCAGTTGTTGGAAGGTCAGGAAATGGGTAATAGATCCCCATCACAGTTTTCCGGCACCTATGCTCATTAGCGGGTTCAGCTGTTTCAAAAGAAATGCTACACTTAATGTGGTCGTCGCGATTGCGTACGCATGTGCAAGCGTTAATATCTGACAAAGATTTGAATGCGAAAGCCGCCGACCGAATTATGGAATTGTAGACAGCATCGGGTGCAACAACAATGGCGATTGCAAGCACATCGTAGCACGCGGATGATTTTTACTACAACATCGCGTCAGAATTGCGGAATATGCGAACAGAGATTTCTGACCTGAGGAAGCAGGTAGAGCGCCGACGAGACGGTTCATCCCTTCGTCGTAGGCGCAGATCGCATACGCGCGCGAGCGCTCGGTCAGGTTCGAAAGAGCGCGTACGAACTCTGTGCGAAGATCATCGACGGTTTGGTCGGAACCAGGGCCTTTTCACTCAGTGCAAAATCCTCGTTCAAAAACCGTGATTCGTGGTATCCACATCTAGGGGAGAATTTGGCGCTAGTGAGCCGATGTTTTGTCTAACAGGTTGGTAGTACCCATGTAATTCTAAAATATCAAGTTTTTTAAGTTGGTTAAGTTCGTTTAGTTTTAACTTGAAACCTGGGAAAACCATTTATTTTCATCCGTTCTCCATTGTTGAATAATTCATGGCTCGTGATTGTGCTTTACTAGTTCTGTACTTTTAATAAATCAAATTGTTGAAAATTGAATTTAATTAAAAAGTATGGGATTTAAATGCATAGTTCCAGGCTGTGGTAATGTACGTAAAAATGCATTATTACATAGATTCCCCCATGAAGGAAAAGTTTTCGACGAATGGTTAAAGCGTATTCAGGCTCCGGTACTTAATACTTTAAGTTGGAGTGAAATATATCGAAAAAAACGTGTGTGCACCGAACATTTTAGTGAGACGTGCAGAATGCTTGGCTCTTGGCAAGGCTCTAACCTGAAATTAGGTTGTTTGCCTACTTTGAAAGTGCCAGGATTTAAGGGAGATTCATTATTAAAAGTGAATTGCTTCCTTCAAGAAGACAATTTTTGTAAGAAAGGTAAGATGATTTATCTATATAGGATTTGAATTTCATGTGATTTATCTCTGAGTAATATAGTTTGTGTTGTAATTATTAAACAAGTTAATTAAAATGTGTTATTTTTATTGCAGAAGATTGTCAACCAAAGCCATTTTTTACAATGCACTTTACAGTGCAAACAGTTGCAGGAACATCACTTAATAAAGAAATTGTAATTCAAAATGAAATAACCTCATTGCATTCTGGATCACGTGATGTTTCATCTCTCATTGAAGGTAATTTAAAGTTATTGTATACAGGTTATACTTGAAATTTCAGTAAAATTAATAGATTCAATTAAAATTTTAGTGGATCGATCTGCACATGCTGATGTTCCAGTTGTGTCAGATGCTCCAGATGTTTCGGTTACTTCAGATGTTCCTGCCAAGCATGTCTCTATCAGACGATCAGGTATACAAATATATATATATATATACACAAATATATACGAGGTGTGTTCAAAAAGTACCCGGAATTTTTAAATTTCGCGGGTCTGGAGTGTCTGATTGTCAAAATTTTTTTTTATTGTGTTGGTATACATGCCCCTAAAGTATGATGAAATTTTCAGCTATATTCACTGTTTACTTTGTCTGTGGTAGTCGCTAAGGTTCGACGTGTTTTTCTGAGCTCGGCGATTTTTACAATGGAAGAATTGAAAAGTCAAAGAATTTGTATTAAATTTTGCGTAAAAAATGAAATAAAGTGTAACAAAGTGTGTGAAATGTTACAAAAAGCCTATGGTGAGTCTGCTATGAAAAAAACAAGTGTTTACGAGTGGTATAAGCGTTTCCAAGATGGCCGCGAAGACGTTGAAGATGACGAACGCTCCGGTCGACCCAGCACGTCAACAAACGATGAAAATGTGAAAGAAGGGGAAAAAATGGTTATGAATGATCGCCGAATCACAATTAGAGAAGTTGCTGATGAAGTTGGCATATCAATTGGCTCATGTCATAACATTTTTTCAAATGTTTTGGGCATGAAACGAGTGGCAGCAAAATTCATTCCAAAACTGCTAAATTTTGACCAAAAAAGCAATCGCATGAACATCGCTCAAGAGCTGTTAAATGACGTCAACAACGATCCAAGTTTGCTTGAAAGGGTCATAACTGGTGATGAAACATGGGTGTACGGTTATGATGTCGAAACCAAAGCCCAATCGTCCCAATGGAAGAGCCCAGGTGAGCCAAGACCGAAAAAAGCACGTCAAGTTCGATCGAATGTCAAGGTTTTGCTTACTGTTTTCTTTGATTATAACGGCATAGTGCATCAAGAGTTCTTACCACAAGGTCGTACGGTTAATAAGGAGTATTACCTTGAAGTGATGCGACGTTTGCGTGAAGCAATCCGAAAAAAACGCTCCGATTTATGGAAAAACAATTCATGGCTGTTGCACCACGATAACGCACCTGCTCACTCGTCGTTGCTTGTTCGTAATTTTTTGGCCAAAAACAATACCGTAGTCATGCCCCAACCTCCATATTCACCAGATATGGCTCCGTGTGACTTTTTCCTATTCCCAAAGTTGAAGAGACCCATGAAAGGACGGCGGTTTTCCTCGATTGAAGAAATAAAGGCCGAATCGCTGAGAGTGCTCAAGGACATATCAAAAAGTGAATATCAAGGGTGCTTCGAAAATTGGAAAAAACGCTGGCATAAGTGTATTATATCTGGGGGGACTACTTTGAAGGGGACCACATTAATGTAGACGAATAAATAAATATTTTTTTGAAAAAACGAAAATTCCGGGTACTTTTTGAACAGACCTCGTATATATATATATATATATATATATATATATATATATTCCTTATGTGTTATTTTTATTGCAGAAGATTGTCAACCAAAGCCATTTTTTACAATGCACTTCACAGTGCAAACAGTTGCGGGAACATCACTTAATAAAGAAATTGTAATTCAAAATGAAATAACGTCATTGCATTCTGGATCGCGTGATGTTTCATCTCTCATTGAAGGTAATTTAAAGTTATTTTATACAGGTTATACTTGAAATTTCAGTAAAATTAATAGATTCAATTAAAATTTTAGTGGATCTATCTGCACATGCAGATGTTCCAGTTGTGTCAGATGATCGAGATGTTTCGGTTACTTCAGATGTTCCTGCCAAGCATGTCTCTATAAGAGGATCAGGTATTCAAATATATATATAAATATGTGTGTGTGAGTTATTTAATTTATTTTTATTAATCTAATCATTCATTTTGTTAGATTTTCGAACTCCAAAGAGTAATTTCTTGAAGTTTGTCGGCCTAAGGCACTGCAGGCGACTTACTCCAGAAGTAAAGAAATGCCATGACATAATCATGATGATGAAGAGAAGTGCCAAAAGACTTATGAAAGATAATGAAATTGCCAGAGCAGAGCTGAAGGAAGCATGCAGTAAAGACAGCATGCAGAATTTAGAAAATGTTGTGAATTCACTCACTGCAACATTAATAAAATGCCAGATGAGGAATCAGCCAAAGCAGCCTCAAGGTAGAAGGTATAACCTTGATGAAAAGGCTCTTGGAATAGCATTATACAAGCAGAGCTCAACGTGCTATAAATATTGGAGATCCTTTTTGGCTCTTCCTTCTAAAAGTACTGTTTCTAGATCATTGGCAACAATTCCTATCAGTGCTGGCATTAATAAATCTTTCATGGAGACCTTGCGCACTTCTGTTCTTAAGATGAATCCTTCTAATAGAAACTGTGTCCTCATGTTCGATGAAATAAGCATTGCAGCAGGTATTGAATATGATGTGACTAAGGACAGCATAATTGGTTTCTGAGGAAGTCTCTGAGAAAAGGCCAAAGTTTGCTGATCATGCTTTAGTGTTTATGATTAAAGGTATTCGTGGACATTTTAAAACTTCAGTGGCATTTTACTTTGCTGAAAGCAGTGTTAGAAGTCCTGAACTCAAGGTCTGCATCAAAGATGTTATTTCAAACCTGCAGCAAATTGGCATCAATATTGTAGCTACTGTGTGTGATCAACATGCCACAAATGTAGCTGCAATAAACATGCTGCTTAATAAGACAAGAGCACAGTTTCTTAGAGATGATCGAATTTGCAAACTTCAAGGTTTTCTAGTAGGCGGTCAAGAAATTGTACCACTATATGATCCTCCACATATGCTGAAATGTTTACGAAACAGTTTTTCATCATATCAGGTAAGTTTTATGCAACAAAACCGACAGAGAAAGGCATCCTGGAATTATATAATTAAATTGTATGAAATTGATTCAGAGTTGCCAAATTTCCGTATGTGTTATAAGTTGCGAGCACATAATGTGTATCCTGAAAAGATGAGAAAGATGAGAGTTAAAGATGCTGCAGTAGTTTTCTCTTATAGTGTATCTTCAATGATGAACAGATACGCTACTAAGCAGTGTAAGTAAATGAAAATATTGTATGATGTATTTTGTGGCATTTATAATGAAACTTTTTTTATTCATATTCTAAATGATAATTTTCCCCAAGAAGCTACTGGGACTGCTGCATTCCTGAAATTTGTTGATGAACTCTTTGACAGTGTAAATGGGACAGCTTCCAGTTCTGCTAGGGACTATAAACCTCTACGCGGCGCTCTCACAGATAAGTCTAAACATTTAACATTTTGGAAAAAGGCTAGACGTGTCTTAAAAAGCATAAGCTTCTATAAAAAAGACAAGAGAGTTAAAACTCCTCCAACTATTCGAAATTGGATTAAAACTCTAGAGGGTTTTGAATATATTTGGCAGAAAATAAAATCTCCAGAGATAAAATTTTTGTCAACTCGTAATTTTAACCAAGATCCTCTAGAGAATTTTTTTGGTAGTATTAGAAGTCATGGTGTTAATAATCGCAATCCTACTTGCAGTGCATTTATTGGATCCTACAAAAGCCTTGTTGTCAATAAGTTTCATTCTGTTCATTCTTATTCTGCCAATTGTGAGCTTGATAAAACTGAAGGAGGTATTGATTCATTAAAAACATTATTATTGAGTAATGCTTCAGTCAATGTTATGTGTGAGTCTAGCTTGAATGAAGATATTCTAGCTTTATCTAATGTGAATACTGATGAATTTACATTAGAAGAAGAAAGTAGTAGTTTACTTCATCTTCAAGTTATTACATACATGACTGGCTTCATTTCCAGCAAAATGTTGAAAAATGTTAAATCTTGCTTGATGTGCAAGACTCATATTTTGGCAACAGAAAAGAGTGGAGATGATTATTGGTTAATAAGGGTTAGGGATCGGACTGGAAGATCTCTTGTCTTTCCTTGTAGAAGCTTTGTGAACATTTTTTCAAAATGCGTTAGAGTTTCAGAACATTTTTTGCAAAATTTGTGTGAAGAATAATTTAAAAACATTGCTTAGTTGCATTTTGGATAAACTTGTTTTTACTCAGAATTTTAATTTTGATTGTCCAATCCATAATTTAAAGTTAATATTTTTAAACCATTTTGTTCCTTATTTTATCAGATATTGGGTTAATGATATTAATTCAGCACTACGCGGTAAAATAACTTTCACAAATCCTAGGAATGTTATGAAAACAAAAGCTTTATTGCGTTTTGATAAAATGAGAAAGAGACAACTGGCAATTCGTAACACTAAGCGTGGCCTGCGCTAATTTTTGTTTTCAGCTGGTAAAGCGGAGGTTTTAGTTGGTATTATTTGTTGAGTCCAGACATAGGGCCTGGTCTGGGATGCGTAAATGCATTTCCTTCGCTATACAAAATAAAAAAAAAAACTCATATATATATATATATTAAATTTTTTGTATAATTTTGATGTTGAAATATGTGATATTCAGTTTTCAGGGCAATACAACAATTAAAAAATTTGTATGACTTTAAAACGTTTTTATTTTTTCCATACGTTTCGACACATTGTTTTGTGTCATCTTCAGTGGACTCTAGATTGAAAGAACAGATAGAAATTATTAAATAAAACTAATATATAAGAAGTGATATGGTATGAACTTACATGTAATTGAATTAATCCTAATTATTTCATATTATAAATGTTCACAATGCACAATACTAATTATTTCATATTATAAATGTTTACAATGCACTAAAAAACCAATCCTTGTCATTTTAAGTTGAACAATATATAAATTTTTGACTGAGTTTTTTATGAATTTGTAAAGTACATCACGCCGTACATTTCTGTGCGACGTACATTCAGTCGTCACCCGCGCATCGGAGCACAGAAATGTACGGCGTGATGTACTTTACAAATTCATAAAAAACTCAGTCAAAATTTATATATTGTTCAACTTAAAATGACAAGGATTGGTTTTTTAGTGCATTGTAAACATTTATAATATGAAATAATTAGGATTGTGCATTGTGAACATTTATAATATGAAATAATTAGGATTAATTCAATTACATGTAAGTTCATACCATATCACTTCTTATATATTAGTTTTATTTAATAATTTCTATCTGTTCTTTCAATCTAGAGTCCACTGAAGATGACACAAAACAATGTGTCGAAACGTATGGAAAAAATAAAAACGTTTTAAAGTCATACAAATTTTTTAATTGATGTATTGCCCTGAAAACTGAATATCACATATTTCAACATCAAAATTATACAAAAAATTTAATATAAATTCCTGGGCTGAAAAAAGGACATTTTGTATCACACCTCGTTCCAACTCATTACTACGCACTCCATCAAGATTTTATTAATATTAATTTTAGTTTAATTACCAATGTTCTATTTAATTATTTTTGTTGTATTACATGTATAATAATTCTTTTTTTTATATATTTAGCTAAGTTTCTTAGTAAATTGTAATAACTTTCATAATAATTTTGTACACTATTCTTGTCATTTTAAATTCCCTTATTTAGTTTTCCTTTTTACATTTTTACTTTTACTTTAATTTACCGTTTCTTTTATTTATTTACATCATGAATCAAACGACTTTCAACCGCGCGTTCTTCAAACGAACTGATTATTCTCAAAACAATTACCCCCTAAATAATTCGTTTTACTCGTTTATCAAAAAGCATTACGGTTTTTACATTTTTTCACAATTAAAACACATTACCAAACTGAATACGAAATTAATAACTAACATTAACAAACAGATTTTCTTAATAAGATGCAGAAAAGAAAGTATAATTCCTAAGTTCTATCAATTCAATACAGACAAATTTTCGCACTTACATAGTTCGCTAAAAAACAAATTTTCATCATTAAGCCTCCATATGTTATCCATTGAAATCAAGAATTGTATCTGCAATGTCAATAATTTGAAACTAGCTATTGATAAAACGTACGCTTGGCTCACTCATACTGTCGAAGCGGAGATTCTGCAAAGCTTTTCTGAATACGAATCGACTCGTAACAACAAATTTTTCATTAAATTAAAAAATTCTTATAAAATTAAATTCGATAAATTATTGCAGGCTAAACGCAACCGTTCAAAAATAGTTTTAAATAGTACACTAATTAACAAATGGCTAAAAAATCTTTCCAGCGTCACAATTCCAGATAGATTACTTTACATTTTTGCACTAGGTCCCAACTTTGCTATCCCCAATAATTGTTACAATTTAAATTTTATTAAAGTTTTAAGCAGACTAGAAGCTGGCCTTCATAATATCAAAAATCCTGAAGTAAAATCTAACATTCGTTCCCATTTCTGCAAAAATTTTCTCTCCTATATCAAGTCCTTTAATTCCAAAAAAATTGTTGATTACAAAGATATTTTAAGAGACATAAAACTTTGTAAAAACTTTCTCAAAGATAATCCGAATATTTTAGTAACCAGAGCAGATAAAGGAAATGTCACAGTAATTCTCGACAAAACTAACTACTTAGAACAAATCACTAGTCTAGTTAATGACACTAACGTTTACAGTCCTATCAATAGCGATCCTACAGATCGAATCAACCGCACGTTCCACAAATTCATTAATAATTTAGTTTCTACTAAACAAATCCCACAAGACTTGTCCTTGTCGTTAAAAAACCTACATCCTAACAACCCAAAATTATATGGTCTCCCAAAAATCCACAAAACCAATGTACCTTTTAGACCTATAGTTGCAGATTTGAATTCACCACTAAATAAATTTTCCAAATTTCTGAGCAAACCCCTCTCCATAGTTACTGTTAATTCTCCTTTCTTTATTAAAAATTCCTTCGAATTTGTCAACAAAATACGTAATACACAATTGCCCAACAACTCCCTCTTAATAAGCCTAGACGTAGTTTCTCTTTTCACAAATGTCCCACTAGAACTAATTTTAGAGTCAATCACAGATAGATGGGATGAGATTTCTTGCCACACTACCCTTTCCCTCCATTGGTTTCGAGAGTCCATTAAATTCATAGTCGCGAATACTTATTTTGAATTCAATTCACAATTTTATACACAAATTTTTGGTACCCCCATGGGATCGCCTATCTCACCTGCTCTTGCTGAACTCTCTTTACAACATCTTGAAAAAAATGTTTTTAAGCTATCTAATGTTGAATTTTTCCTTTACTACAGATACGTTGATGATATAATTACTTGCATTCCTAAAAATAACTTTGATTCTTTACTAAAAAATTTTAACTCCTTTAATAAACACCTAACCTTTACCTTCGAAAAAGAACACAATAGGTCAATTAGCTTTTTAGATGTAAATATCATAAAAACTACAGATAATAAAATTATTACTAACTGGTACCAGAAACCAACGTGGTCTGGCAGATATCTCAATTTCCATTCTTATCATCCCACTAACATGAAAATCGGTACCATTATCAATTTAGTTGATCATGCTATTCTCTTGTCAGATAAAAAATTTTGGCCTTTTAACCTATCTCTAATCCACAGAACCCTATTAAATAATTGCTATCCTCCACACCTTATAAAATCAGTAATTAACAACAGACTTTCCGTCCTTAACACAAAACATAATCTTCCTTCCCTCGAGTCCCAGAAAAAAGAAGAAAATAAGTTTGTTGGCACTATTTGTCTCCCTTACATTAAAAATCTCTTTCCTATTTGGAAAAAACTATTTGAATTCGCGGATTTGCGTTTAGTTTGCAATATTGATCAGACTCTTAACTTTTTATTTTCGAACTTAAAATCACCGACAAGTTTAGATCGTATTTCTAACATCGTGTATAAAATTGACTGTACAAATTGTGAGGCCACTTATATTGGCGAAACTGGACAACATCTAAAAAAACGTCTCAGACAACACTAAAACAACTCCAAAAATAAAAAGCAAAATCAAACAATGATAACTGACCACATACAAAATTTCAATCATATTTTCAATTTTGATGTTGCCACAATTTTATATCACGAGTCGAATACATCGCAGAGACGCTTTTCAGAATCATGTCTAATACACCTTTATAAAAATAGTTTAAACAAAAGATTGGACACTTCCTCACTGTGCGAGAATTACCAAGTAGTCTTAAACAATGTCTCAAAATTCATACCTTTAAAATAGTTACCTATCATGATCGACGTTTAATTATTTTAATTTTAATGCCAATTTTCCTTTTCTTTTTCTTTTAATTTTTATCTCATTTTTACCAATTATGTCCACCCTCACAATTGTCATATTTTTATATTTCACTATATGTACCCTCTCGCGTTGTCAAATCTTAAATTCTTTGGTCAGTTCGTTTGCCTTGTACCTTAGCCCTCAACATGTGGTTCGCACATTGACGTACATTCAGTCGTCACCCGCGCATCGGAGCACAGAAATGTACGGCGTGATGTACTTTACAAATTCATAAAAAACTCAGTCAAAAATTTATATATTGTTCAACTTGAAATGACAAGGATTGGTTTTTTAGTGCATTGTAAATATTTATAATATGAAATAATTAGGATTGTGCATTGTGAACATTTATAATATGAAATAATTAGGATTAATTCAATTACATGTAAGTTCATACCATATCACTTCTTATATATTAGTTTTATTTAATAATTTCTATCTGTTCTTTCAATCTAGAGTCCACTGAAGATGACACAAAACAATGTGTCGAAACGTATGGAAAAAATAAAAACGTTTTAAAGTCATACAAATTTTTTAATTGATGTATTGCCCTGAAAACTGAATATCATATATATATATATATATATATATATATTTCACTTAATATATTTTTTACCCCTTATGAATTCTTTTCAGTCTGATTGCAGCAAGATGACATTCATGTAGATATTTATTTATTGCATTTTATTATCATTTCTAATTGCATTTCTGAATATATTATAATTTACTGATGATGATTGTATTCTATTCCATTATATTATCATTAAAACCTTTCATATATTATAATTTATTAATCACTGATGATTGTAATTTATTAATACACCACTTTTACTTATTGTAGTAACAAATTAAAATTCAATACAAGTTGTTATGACAAGTTATGTGTGTTTTGTATTTAAACCTGTAGTCATGTGTGTTTTTTCTATATTTATTGATTTGATTTGATTCCAGCATATATCATAATATATACTCTTGATTGAAATATTCTTATTATTACTATAATATCTTTTTAATTTATAATTATATTTTCACAAATTTTAATACAATTGCGATGCAAAATTAAAATTCTAACAAATTATTTTTAAAATTATTTTTTTTTTATTGATAGTACAATATTTTTAAAGTACAAATATTTTTATTTCAAATTTTAGCGCTTCAATATGAATGGCGATTGAAGCGCCATTGCGGTATAGCGGCCGTAGCAATAACTAATTTTTTTGAACCTAAATATCGCGAGAATGAAACGTCTATATTATTATATTGTCTAGGGTCGGAACGCAACGAGATGCTGATCGCCGTGCGATTTGCGTTCGGAAAACTCCGTGGGCCATCGTTATTAGCGGCAAACGATTTACGCCCAGAGAGACAGATAAGCCGCCGTGTTTGCCTATGTGACAGAAAGAGTCAGGTGTCGTACCTGATTGATACGGGGTCCGACGTTTCAGCGTTTCCGCGCTCATTATTATGCAATCCAAATAGGAAGAGGATTGCATACCAGCTAGCCGCAGCAAATAACACGACGATTGCAACCTATGGTACGGTGGTTGACCTTGGGCTACGTCGCGACCTGTCATGGAACTTCATTATAGCAGACGTTACGCAACCAATAATTGGTGTAGGTTTTCTCTCATACTACAGTTTGATTGCGGATGTGAAAAATCGTCAAATAACGGATGCTATGACAGGAACGGCGCAGGCGGATATTGCAGCGGAATCAATAGCGACTATAAAGGTGGTAACAGGTTCAACGGCGTACCATAAGTTGCTTGAAAAGTTTCCTGGTTTAACACGACCAGACGGCGCTGTTAGGTTACGCAAGCACGCGACGCAGCACCATATACAAACTAGTCCTGGACCGTCGGTGGTTCAAAAACCGCAGAGATTAGCTCCGGACAGACTCCTTGCTGCTAGAAAGGAGTTAGAAGCTATGCTGAAATTAGAAACGGCTCGTCCATCGAAAAGTTGTTGGGCTGCCCCGCTACACATGGTTCCAAAAGGGTGTGATGAGTGGCGTCCATGTGGCGATTATAGAGGTTTGAATGCGCGAACGAAGCCCGATAAATATCCGGTACGTCATATTCATGATTTCGCCCAAGCCTTGGACGGGAAAACTATATTCTCGACGATAGACTTGGTGAAAGCGTTTAACCAAATTCCGGTGGCGGAAGAAGATATTGTGAAAACCGCTATTACAACGCCGTTTGGACTATATGAATTTCCGTACATGACGTTTGGATTGCGCAACGCCGCGCAAACATTCCAGAGATTTATCGATGAGGTGTTGCAAGGGTTAGATTTTTGTTACGCCTACATCGATGATATCTTGTAGCTTCGTCGTCCGAGAAAGAACATATGCGCACCTAGAGATACTGTTTGGTAAACTTCTGGAATTTGGAGTGGTAATAAATCCAGCTAAATGTGTGTTCGGCCAAACAAGTGTAAAGTTTTTGGGATATGAGGTTTCGGCTGAGGGTACTCCCTTTGCCAGAGAAGGTAGAAGCTATTAGGACATTCACAAAGCCAGCGACAATGCAAGAGCTGAGGCGGTTTTTGGGCATGCTAAACTTTTATAGGAGGTTCATACCAAATGCCGCTCAAATTCAAGCACCGTTAAATGAGTTTCTGCGTGGAGATCCGAAGAGCAAAACCCCGGTAGAGTGGACAGCGCATACGTCAGCTGCTTTTGAGGCGTGTAAGGAGAGTCTGGCTCAAGCACGCCTACTATCCCACCCACACGCTAATGCTAAACCCTTGGCATTCTTTTCGCAAAAACTGAGCACAACGGAACGAAAATACGCAACTTACGATCGTGAACTACTTGCAGTGTATGAAGCGGTGAAATACTTTCGTCACATGGTTGAGGCAAGAACTTTTACAATTTTTACTGACCATAAACCAATAGTGTTCGCGTTTGTCAAGAAGGATAGTCAGTGCTCGCCTCGTCAATTCCGATATTTGGACTTTATCGCCCAATTTTCGACCGATATCCGTCATATGTCAGGAGAGAAAAATGTTGTCGCCTACGCATTATCGCGGGAGGAGTCTCTAAGAAGTGCCGGAACAGATATGAAGTTATTAGCAGCAGAGCAGAGATTAGATGAAGAAGTAGCTAAGTTGCGCACCGAAAACAACACGTCACTCAAACTGAAACTTATTCGATTTGAGGACCAAGACGTGTCAGTTTTGTGCGACATCTCTACGAGAACAGCTAGACCGTATATTCCAACAAAGTTACGGCGGGCGGTGTTTGATAGCTTACACGGATGTCACACCCTGGTATGAATGCTACGATCAAACTAGTTACAGAGAGATATGTGTGGCCGTACATCAAACGGGATTGCCGCGAGTGGGCACGTGCAGGCGCCAACGGGACAATTTGAACTTTCATCGAGTAGATTTGAGGACGTACATATTGATATAGTGATAATACCATTGTCAGAAGGATATCGGTATTGCCTGACATGCGTCGACAGATTTTCTAGATGGCCGGAAGCAATTCCAATTAGAGATCAAGAAGCCTCCACCGTAGCGCGAGCCTTCTATTCTAATTGGATTGCAAGATTTGGTATACCGCTGCGGCTAACGTCAGACCACGGAAGGCAGTTCGAGTCACGGATATTCAGTCAACTAAATCAGCTGCTTGGAACGAGTCATTACAAGACTACGGCATACCATCCCAAAGCCAATGGGATGGTTGAAAGATTCCACCGCCAGCTCAAAGCAGCTATTAGATGCCATAGCAGTAAAAGATGGACAGAAATATTACCGACGGTTATGTTAGGAATTCGTGCAGCATGGAAAGGGGATCTACAAGCTACTGTTGCGGAAATGGTATATGGCGAAGCCTTGCGATTGCCTGGACCAATGCTACACGTAACACCGACGAGTTATTACGGCGAAAGAAACTTTATGAATGACCTGCGTAACCACATGCAAAAGATATGCCCCACCAATGGAACGCGACATGGCCAGAAGATAACGTTTGTCTTTAAAGATTTAATGACTGCGGAGAGCGTTTTCATTCGATGGCCCAAAGAGACCTCTGCAGAATCCATATGAGAGTCCTTTTGAGGTGAAACCCAGATCTGCAGAGACTTTTGTGGTGTGTATGCATGGCAAAAATGTCACCATATCTATCGACCGTATGAAACCAGCATGCACACTAGCGCCAGAAGAAAATGCTGAATCCGTTCCGTCGCAGTCTAATGAGATTCCGCAAACAATCCGGCTGGAATCTTATAACAACAGCAGATCTCAGCCGTTGAGCCCGACAGAGCCTGAGCCAATTGCACAACCAAACTCTTCAACGAGACGAGGACGCCGAGTTCGGTTTCCGGATTTTTCGCAGGCCGGATTTTTGTGAACTTCGTCACTAGAGGGGGAGTACTGTAAGCGTATGGCAACGTCGCTATGTTAAGGGTCGTGCCGGATGGTGCGTACGGATGGTAGAACAGGCAGTCGGTCCCGGGTAGTTGTCGCGATAAGATATCTCTGTACATAAACTGTTAATAAACCATTATTATAAATTATAATACGCATTTCATTGGTAATATACCAAAGCATAAATCTTATTTTTAATGAGAAACCAAACTAATGCTATAAAAAACTCCAGTACACATAGAACGCCAGCAATAGACGGTATTCCTTATGAATTTTATAAAAAATATAGCGATGAGATTGCACCGACTTTGGCTGAAATTTTAAATGAATATCTAAAAAACCCAGAAAAGATTAATAGAGATTTTGTTGAAGGTGTAATAATACTAATACCCAAAATTAAAAATGCAAAAATACGAAAGATTTTAGACCGATAACACTTTTGAATACAGATACGAAACTATTGTGCAAAATAATTGCCAATATATTAAAGGACAGCGTACAACCAATTTTAAACAAAGGACAGGCATGTTGTGTAGATGAAAAAAATATAACTGAAAACCTTGTAACTATCAGAAACCTAATCATATATTGTAATAATAAAAACAAATGAAAGTGCTGCCTTAATAAATATAGATTTTCAAAAGGCCTTTGATATGTTATCGCATGAATATTTATTTAAAGTTTTAGAGAAAATTTCAGTACCAGAAAAATTTAACAAATGTATAAAAAACTTATATAAGAATGCATCGTCAAAAATATTAATAAATGGTTATTTATCTAATGAAATCAAAATTGGTAGGTCAGTAAGACAAGGATGTCCTCTCTCGATGATTTTGTTTGTGATCGCCTTAGATCCATTGCTTGTGGATTTATCGAGGGAATTAAAAGGATTACAAATAATGCAAAAAAAGATTAAAGTTTTAGCACACGCAGACGACGTATCCATATTAGTTAAAAATAATGAAGAAGAATTAATAGCAATAAATATAGTTGAAAAATTTTGCAGTATTTCGGGTTCCATGATTAATAAACAAAAATCAACTTTCCTTTTAATTGGTAACAAAAGAGACAGAGAAAGCAATAATTTAAAAGAAATGATTAATGAAAACTGGGAAATAATAATAAATAAAATAAGGATAACTTTGAACATAAAATTGTCAAGGAGATTAAATTTGATTCAAAAAGTTTGGCATGTAAATTATTATGTGCTTTCAAAATTATGGTATATACCCCAAGCGCTTACTATGAGAACCTTAGATGCACAAAAAGTAGATTAATAGGTTACTACTTGTGAAATAATTATAAAATAAGAATAAATAGAAAACAATTAAGATTAAATGATTCAAATGGAGGTCTGAGTTTAATAGATACTGAAGAAAAAAGTGAAGAGTTAATGTTAAGACAAATAGTAAAATGCTATAAAACTAATAATATTAATAGTGAATTTATCAAATTATGGTCACAACAAAACAATTCACCACATGCTATTGAAAAAAGATTGGAAGTAATAGCCAACAACCCAGAATGGTTTGATAGAGAAATAACGACAAAACAAATTTATAATACATTAATTACAGAACATATTCCTAAAATAATTAAAGACAGATCCGAGTTCAATTGGGAAAATATTTGGAAAAATGTAAGGAATAAAAATATTTCAACGGAATGGCAAAGTTCGAATTATAAAATTGTTGATGAATGCGCTAAATTGAAAAATGAGTTATATAAAATTGTCTGATTCGGTAATGTGTTTAAAATGTATGAAGAAAGATAATATTAACTACTACTTAACTGAATGTGGACAAAAAATTAAGGTATGCGATTGGTTAAGAAAGAAATTGGAAAAAATCAGCAAGAAATGATAGAAGACAATAACAAATTATTAAAATTTGATATTAAAAATAGACCAAACGATATACTTAATACTTTTGTTTGGCGCCTATCTGGCGTTCTATACAATTTGTTAGAAGGAATAGAAAAAGTCACAATAATTGAAAAGAACTTAAGGTTGAAAAGACAAGAAGAAATTAAAAGGAAGAATGAAAATTTTGGTTATTATTTATATAATATATTGTAAATTCTATGCAATGTAATGTAAAATTATAAATGTATATTTGAATAAATAAAGAAGTTAAAAAAAAAACGTTATGTATACCGATAGATATTATACTAGTATTCCTTTAGCAGAGGATTTGGTAAAGATGAAATTGCATCTCATTTATCGAGATTCGTAAAACAAAATTTTCAGAGGAAAAATAAACTATAGCTTATAGAAAAAATAATATTACACGTCTTGCGTGGAAGGACAAAAGAACTATCACAATTATAATTGCGGAGCAATTATACACATACGGAAATGCAATCAACATACAGAAAGTTAGGTGGTGGAAATATTATATCCATTGATAAGCCATTGATTATAATATTGTAATTTAATCTATAAGTTTTTGGTCTTCGATAATTGTGATAAAAAGTTTTTAATAAAAAGAACTATTTTTAGATTTTACTACTATTTTTTTGGACATTTATTTGGGGAATTATTTTTTCTTTGTGAAAGTCACTGGAGAATCAATTGAAATCTCGTTTACTACAACTTCTCATGCTATTTGTTCATTGCAAAGTGTTTTGTCAGTACGTAGATACAAATTTAGATCAAAAGTTGTTTAGATAAATTAATTTAGTGAAATAACTGTTTTAGAATAGATATTATTAGTTCAGTGCGAAGTTATTTCTCAACACGTAGATACAATTTTAGAGTAAAGTTTGATAAATTTGTGCTTGTGTAAAACTATAAATTGACTAAAATAATTATTTGAGAATAGAAATTCAGTGCGGAGTTTCTTCAATAAGTAGATACAAATTTAGAAAGGTTGTTGAATTTGCAAAATTGTTGACTTTAAAACAATCGTTTTGAATCATAAGTATGAATTCAGAAACCAATACCCTAGTAGAAACGAATATGAGCTGAATATGTTTTTTATGTAAGCTAAATATTGTTTTCTAATATTGAGCTAATATGATTTTGTTAACATTCGGTCATATTCCGCTCAGATTCGTAATGAGGGACGAATGCGGGAATATGATATTTAGCTTATATGATTTGCTTAACATTTCTCCATATTACGCCCGCATTCCGAATATGAGGAGAATAGGTAAAAATAATATTTATACCATATTGAAAAACATATATAAACCATATTCAAAATTATTGATCCTTCATTCTGAAATATTAAATATATATTCATTTAAAAGAAAAAATAATATTATTTAATTAGTATTGGACAAACAGCATTAATAAAAAAAATTTATATAGTATTTACAATATAACTTACATACACACAAACGCCATTTTGAGGTTAATGCATGTAAATACTTACATTGCATGCATATATAGAATTTATATTATTATAGTACGAAGGCATTATATTGACATTATACTCTACACTATACTACAATATTAATATTATATATCTAAATAAAACATCCTAAATAGTTCAAAACATGTGAATTGTGAAAAATATTTTTTGATATTTCAATTATAAGTAAATAACTCTGACGCGTAGAATTTGGCGCCATAATTCATCATAGAGAGTGCATTCTATGCCATCTACAGCGCTTTGGATGCAATGCGTGTCTACGATGCAATGGCTTAGGTAATTCTTTCCCGCGTTCTCGTATTGTGCATTGTGTTTTGTGTCTAGAAAATTCCGCGTGTTCGTATTGTGTTTCATAGTTTTTCATAGTTTTTTACAGTTTGTGTATAACAATTTTTATTAAAATGGAGGTAAGTTGTTAAATTGAAATAAGTATAATTATAAACAAATATTCAGTTAAGTATCATTAAAATTTGTTGGCAGCCGACATGGGATGTCGTAATTTACGATAAGGAAGATAAATGTGGGCACATACCTTCTTCGTGGGCTCTACCAATGCCCAAAAACCAAATATTTGTGGCCCACAGATATTTCTGCTTTGAAGGTACAAAAAATGATTAAGAAGTGTATGACCCTTCCTGATACTGTCAAGTATAAAATTGTCACAGGAAGATGTTTAGCTACGTCTTCTAATTATAAACAGATACAAGTGTATGAAGCGAGGGCTGAATTCATATCATGTGTTGATGGTGAACAGGAGAAGGTAGTGGACGAAGAAACGGAGGATATCCCCAATATAGAGCAACTACAAGGTACATTATATATTTAATATCTTCATAACATATCATTCAACAAAACATTCATGTTAATATTTATTGCAGAAATTATGTGTGAAATTGAGCAAGGAGAAATAGAGAGTCCCAATATGGAGATGGGTACATTATTTAAAATTTATATATTTAAATTATTTATTAAAATCTTTTAAATTCCAATAAACAAATTCTAGTTGCAGAGAACAAGTTAGATACCATAATGAATGCTCTATCAAAATTAACTTACAAAGTTAATGAAATGAAGCAAGATATGAGGGAGCTTTTATCGTATAAGAGGGCTTCTGAAGCATCAAAGCTGGATGCTCCAGAACAAACACTTTTTAAACTTCCCATAACCTCAGATTTTGAGATGCTTGAGATAGAAGCGAAGCTTGTAGATAAGCAAGCATTGAGAGATTTGGTAAACTAAAAAAAAATAAAAATGAAGTTGAATTTTCAGTTGAATTAACAAATTTTTATTTGCAGGCGTTACAATTGTCACTAGTTGGTGGTGAGACAATAAAGCAAATGGTGACACTTATTTTAAAAAAAGCACTCTCGAGAGTAAGGGCAGGAAGGGAAGAGAAAATTTTTCTTCACTGCTACTATACAGTTGTGCATTAGGTATGTACATGCATATACAAATAGTATGTGCATATGTAAATAATCTCATATGATTATTTAAACATATTTACAAACCAAAACACTAAGGTTCTAAATTTTATGCATATATAATATATTTAGACATTATACATGTATATTCATATTTATATTTTGGCATAGATGCAGTGCGTTTAAAATTCCATGCAGCTACAGACTTAATAATTACACAACACATAAGCTCCTTTCTAGCCTCATCAAGAGACTGGAATGGAGGAAAAAGAGAAAGAATGGCTGCAAAAGACGAAGCTATAATTTTTTTTAACAATAACTTAGTTTGATTTTCATTCTCTAAAATGACATACTGTTTTTTTATATTCATATTTTATACATACATATATATGTTGATAGTTGATATGGATATATATAGATATATATATATATACATATATATATATATATATATATATATATATATATATATATATATTATATTCTTGTAGAGTTTCGAACAAGAATCCAAAAATAATACAAAATAAAAAACAAGAAAAGTTTTTTAAAAAAACAATTTCTTTATTTAATTATTTGTTTATTGTCGACGTTTCGGAACTAGGTACGTTCCATCTTCAGGACATCTGTCAAGAAACATGATCTTGATGAGATTTTAGCAAACAATATGTTTAGGAAAAGAAAATAGTAAAAAATTAATTCATTATTTAAGAAAAATCTATTTTCTTTTCCTAAACATATTGTTTGCTAAAATCTCATCAAGATCATGTTTCTTGACAGATGTCCTGAAGATGGAACGTACCTAGTTCCGAAACGTCGACAATAAACAAATAATTAAATAAAGAAATTGTTTTTTTAAAAAACTTTTCTTGTTTTTTATTTTGTATTATTTTTGGATTCTTGTTCGAAACTCTACAAAATATATATATATATATATATATATATATATATATGTTTAATAATTATAAATTTATTATATTTGAATTATAAAAAGAGTGAAATACATATTTTTATAGAGTCAATTGATTTATTCTCTATGCAACATTCCGATGGCGATTACAGAATTATTATTGTATACAACTACGCATTTGGTAACAATTTCATTAATATTTACAGTAAATTTAAATAATGATAGATCACTTACTTCAAAAAAATTTAATTCAGAACTAAAATTATAATAAGGTTTTGAATTACAATATATACTGCCTCGGAAATATAAGTTTGAATCTTTTTCAATTATTTCATCAGTAACCATTATCCTTTTGCTTGAAAGTAATATATGGGAATCCTTTGGTACAGAAGGATAGATTTTATATCCATTTATTCTGATGTAATTTATCTTTGAATTTATCTTGTGTATTTGAATATCATTTGTCTCTATATCAGATTTATTATTAAACTTCTCAAATAGCCTGCATGCTACTTGTTGCAAAGGCTTTGCTGGACCTCTTATCAATTTTAATAGTTTTCCCAAATAGCTTTCAAATGGGAAACAGCTGTACTGGTCCACGCTGAGTTCTTCTCTCACTGCATCATTTACCATATGATAAATGCCGTGTGTGTTGTACACGAGCATACTTGGTCCATATAGTTTTTCTAAATGCAAGCAAAATTTTTCAATCGAATTCAAGGCCTGTGTGCCATAATTTTTGATCAGATTATCTGAGCATATTATTCTCATTGCTGAGTGAAAACATAAAAAATGCTGGTATAGCTTTTTGGACAGAAAATTTTTAAGAACTATAGGCCCAATATATAGCATAAAAAATCTGTACTCTGTTGCTTTCCATTTTTCAAGGTCTCTCAATCCGCGAGAGGTTTTTTATGAAATTCACATGGAACTGTTTTGGAAATATCTTGAAGACTTTGAGATATAAGGGATATAAATGCATGGCTTAAAGCACATGGTAGACTCCTATTTCTTACCCATGTATTTAATAATCTCTTCATCACTCCCAAACATGCCATATGCATGTAATCTAAAGGAATATCATGTATTATATCCAGGCCGTTAATTTTCAAAAGTGGTGAGATACTAGCATGGTGTTTTGTATTGGCGCATTTTGTAAATGAATCATGTGTCCTTAGTTCTGCATTTAACACTAGAAAGACGGACGAATTGAGTATACCTACATTGCCTGAAAACAGTCAAAATGACTGCGTCGTGAAAAAAATAAATAATGCGTTTAGAAATTTGTTTAAAATTAATTTTTATTATTTCATGTACTATTTACATTTATACAAATTATCTATGAGTGCTAAAAATAAAAAAATAGTTCATCTGACAAAAAAGTTCATTATTTTTAAAATTATGCAAATATAATTTGAGATCTTTTTATGAGTACATTTTCCGCAAATATGTTTGTTGCAAATTTGACACGTATTATTAGTTTTATTATTATTACAAAGTCTTATTTGGCAAAATTTTCTTTTATTACTACTGGTATGTGCATGATGTCTGTGGGTCATCATTTTCCTTTGATTTTTTTTGTGTTGATGTCGTGTAGTCCGCGGAAAGCTGTTCTGCCAATTCAAACAAAAACTGTTCTCTAAGGATTTGTTTCTTCGGATTTTTATTCCTGTCGCTTCTTTGTAAAGAATCCAGGCATTTATCGCAGCCAAATCCAAAATATTGAAAAATATTTGCAGGGGTCATCTACGTGAACTACGTGGGATTTCACGGTATATTTTCTTTACCTTTAATCTGTCATGTCTTCTTTGCTGACCATAAGTAAGTCAATTTCAAATTTTTTGCCTCATAGGCCCCACAAGCATATAAAATTCCAATAAATGCATTCCAATAATATTTCCTGTAACGATGTTGTCCAATCGTACACCAAAATTTGACTGCCCTCTTCTTCTGTGCACTGTTTTATGTGTTTGATAATATAATTATCTATTATCAACGAAAATGCACTGACAAGATCACCTGTAATAATATTCTTTTTTGAAAAGCTCGTTGGCCCTTTCACACCCTTGAAAACACAGATGATGACCTTCCTGGAGTACCACCTTCGGCAATTTTTGTCCATACAGTACCATCGAGAGCTGTTTCTGTTCCTTGAATTCTTTCATCAGTTTCTGGGCCACTTAGCACCCTCCTGCATACACTTTCATTTTCATCAATAGTTATCACCTTCATCGCTACCCTCAGAATTAGATGATTCACGTTGAATATAATCCAATTCATCATCAAATGATTGTGCCCAATTTTCTGCATTTGATTCTATGTCGGAACACTCTTTACTTTGCAATAATTCACTTCTCTTCGACATTTTATTTATAAGTTCTAAAAAATCAACTGAACAACGCGTTATACTGAAAGTTACTACGCGAAAAAGACCGGTCTAATGTCAATACTTACCAAAATTCGGTTATTTTTATATAAAAAATGCATTATCGCATATTGGAGATGAATGCACGCGAGATAACTATTTGCAATACAATAACAAAGCCGTTTGTAATATAAAATTTCTAGAGCAGTCAAAATGACTGTGTTCCGTCCATGCAGGCATAACATGTAAGAATATTGAAAATAAAAGTGAGATAAGGCAAATAATACGATTTATCTACGCATTTATATGTTGTATAAAAAGTCACAAAATTTCACGAAGCTGCGACTTCAAATACATAGTTATTTTTATGTTTGAAAATGGAAAACAGTCAAAATGACTGCGTCCGTCTTTCTAGTGTTAAAGAAGTGTATACAACTTTTCTGTTAGAATACACTCCTTTTTCAGCACACCGTTCACAACCATAATAACCTGTATGGCCTATGATGCATTTAATAAAAGCTGTTGCTGGAGCGTCACAACAAATTTTATTAATTTTAATGGTGAAAAGCTTATTTTGGTAATTGATGCTATTAGTATGTAAATAATTTATATCATATATAAATTGTGTTAAATAAGTTCCAACATCCTTAGGCTTACTATCACCATAAAAAATACCTATAGGAAAAGAATTTATTTTATAATTTTTTAAAAATATGGCTCCTAATATAGGCCAAAACTGTTTGGAGGTACTTTTATGTAATGGAAGACCATCAATATTAATCATTAACTCTATATGATTATTTACAAAAGTATCATTTAGCATTGTTTCCAGAACATTGATAATATTTTTTCAATGCCAAAATGTACGTATTGTCCCTCAGTTTCACGAATACTCATCATCTTTGATATTGGTATATGTTGGGGTGTTTTCAATAAAGTTTTAGCTGATGATGGTAAGTCATTTAACCCATATTTTTTTAAAATTGGCAACAAATGATTTAGTTGTTGATGATTCACCTTGAAATTAATAGCCCATGATCGAATTTCGTCAACTATGTTTTGCCTGGATTTCATCCATCAAAACATTTCTGAATTATCCTTTAGCGGATCCTAACTTTCATACACCCCAGGAGGTCGACGGAATTTTGGGTTGCGATGTTTTCGGCGAAATTCTTGGCACTAATCAGGTTAAAAATGATAAAGGATTACCTGTGGCCCTAGAAACCCGGTTGGGTTATCTAATATTAGGTTCCATTCCTGATTTATTTGAAAATACCGGCACTTCTACTAATTTATGTAATGTTTCAGATACAGATTTTCATTTACAAATGAATAAATTCTTACAATTAGAAAACATTCCCGAAATAATCCTTTCTTCTAACGATGATTTATGCGAAAACCATTTTACTACAACTACTACGCGATCTCCAGATGGACGATATATAGTAAGATATTTAAAAGTGAAGGCAGGAATTTGTACAAATCATTTCATTTAGCCTTAAAAGCGATACCACATGCTTGAAAATAAATTTTTGAAATATCCCGAATTTCATAAAAAATATGATGCCGTTATAGAAGATTACCTGACTCAAAACCAATTATCCTTTGTCGATTATTTTCCGGTAGATCGATGATTTTATTAAAATAAAAAATGAATATTATATTCCACATTTCGCAGTCGAAAAAGAAAGTTCCTCCACGCCTTTACGCGTTGTGTTTGATGCATCTGCGAAAAATTCAGAATTCACTTCCTTGAACGAAATTTTGCATGTTGGTCCTAAATTACAAACCGACATTTGTTCAATCCTTCTAAATTTTCGTTTCGGGCCTATAGCATTAACAGCTGATATCAAACAAATGTATCATAATATTTGGGTTCGTAAACAAGATAGAAAATATCAAAAAATCTTATGGAGACCGTTTCCCGATGTACCCATTGGCATCTATGAATTAATACCGTAACTTTTGGTCTATCGTCATCTCCCTTTCAAGCTATCAGATCCATCAAACAACTTTCCCGAGACGAATGTTCCAAATATTCTCACTATTTCTAGAATTCTTGAGAACGATGTCTATATTGATGATGTGGTTACAAGTATCGACTCCTTGGATAACGCTAAAACCATTTGCGAGGGTTTGCAGACTGTATTATCGTCTGGTGGTTTTGAATTAAAAAAGTGGGAATCTAATAATTCTAATCTGCGTAAACTTTTTCCTGATTCTGATGTACAAAATAAACATTTCTCTAAATCGGATTTTCAAATGGAATTTTCTACAAAGGTATTGGGATTAAAATGGGATCCCTTATCAGATAATTTTTCATTCGAAATAAAGCTTACGTGGAGAAAATGGACAAAGAATATTATATTATTCGCGCTATTCAGTAATAGCGCGAATCTGGGATCCTCTGGGTTTCCTAACTCCGATACTTGTTAAGATAAAAATATTATTGAAAAAAATTTGGACATTAAAAATCGATTGGGATGAGGAATTACCATCATTTATTATTACATTATGGTTAGCCGTATATTCCGAATTAGAGCATCTTAATAACTATCAGATTCCGCGTTATCTCGAAACGTCAAACCAAAACAAATGTTCATTATTTGGTTTCGCGGATAGCTCAGAGCAAGCGTATGGAGCGGTAGTTTATATTAAAAGTCGTGAAACGATTCTTTCTAAAATTTATAACCTACGAGTACATTATGAAAAACATACGAAACTTTCTGTACTTTCTGGTGATGAACGGAAGACCAAATTATTCCTGCTGAAGTTTAACTTGATGTCTCAACAAAATATATTTCAGAAACAAAGTCAAAATTCAAATGACGTTGTCAGCGCAAGTTTTAAAATCTCTTAAATCATTGCAAAAAATTGCAACCATTTTCAGATGGAGAATACACAAAAGAGTGTTTAATTGCTGTAGCAGAAGAAATTGATCCGGAAAAGATTCAAATATACAAGCAAATACGTTTATCGCATCAAACAATCACACAAAGAGTTGATGATGTTTCAACCAAAATTTTCTTGCAAAACAATTTGTTTATTATTCATTATCGTTGAATGGGATATCAACGACACATCACAACTTGCAACCTTTATTCGGGGAGTTGATAATCTTAATTGAAGCTCAATGTAAATTCAAAACTTCTCGATCTTGTTTGTCTCAAGGATACAACAACGGGTAGAGATATTGAAGATGCGGTTTTAAAATGCATATAAAATCGACATTTAGACCTAAAAAAACTTGTTGGTATAACGATAGATGGAGCAATAGGGAAGAATATTGGAGCAGTTATCTCTGCTGTGCAAGCTTATTGAAAGCATGGATCAAAATACGTCGTTGAATTTTTTTATTTGCAATTTTTTTCTACATTTACAAAACTGAAGTCGGCTGTTATCAATATTATTAACAAGATAAAAATTAATTCATTAAGACACCGACAGTTCCCAGAATATCTTCGTAAACTTGAGTCAGAATAGTATGATTTACTAAATTATGCCAAAATTAGATGGTCGAGTCGTGGAAAAGCTCTATCAAGATTTTGGAACGTCAAAGAAAAGATACGAATTGTTATGAGTAAAAATGGCAAAAAAGTTTCAAAATTATATGATGAAAAGTGGTAGCTGGATTTGTGTTTTTTTAATAGACATTACATCTAAATTGAATGAGTTAAATCAAAATCTAAAAGAAGCAAATAAATTATTTGCTAGTAGCTACCAAGACATAAAAACCTTCATTGCTAACCTAAAGTATATCCCCCACTTACATGATTTTGATATGAAAACCCATTTCTGAATCCCCATCTAATTTTAATGGTCAATGATTAATTTATAAGGTAATTATGTAATAATATTTAAGCAATTGTACGACTGGCACCTGACCAAGTGATGTAAAGCAAAAGCAAAAAAAGTGTCGATAATGCCAGTAATAAATTGCAACAATATACCATTCATAATTGTTTTAAACATTCAGAACTAAATAAAAGTAACGACGATTCACCAATTCAAATTCTAGAAAATAAATTTGTCGAAGAATATGATGTGCCTTTATCTTTGGAGTCAAAAAAAAAACCCAAATGTAGATTCAGCAACAACACCGGAAATATGGAAAGAATGCTGATATTGATAACGCTTTTGTTACATGCGACTATCGATGAAAATATCGTACAGAATATTAATGATAAAGCACAATTCGAAAGTGATGAAAGGGAGGAAGTCGATGAAAAATTGATGATATTTTGTTCAGCAAGCAAACTGCAGCAAACAGATTAAAAAGAAACATATCAACAATGGTAATTAAAGCTTTCTGTATACCGCATGGTATTCGAAATATTATGTTACTAGTACAAATATATTTTTTATAATTCTGTCATTTTTACCCTGCTAGATTCAATTTCTGAAGCAGTTTTTGTCAGGGAGATGCCAAAGATTCAATTGACAAAGGAGATGATGTTACGAATGGCTTCGAACCAGTCTCATAAGGCTGTGGTGAGTGAGTATGCTCAATGGACAAGCTTCAAGATGTGGAGGATAGTCTCACGAGCAAAGACGTGAAAACAGAACTGTTAATCAGCTTTATTATAAACTAACTTTATTTTTAGATTTTGTATTTTTCTAGGACAAGTGGTAGGAATGCTAAATCCGTAACTGTACAACTGTTAAAATTAGTATTTGATGATGGCTTCTCTAAAGAGTTTAGCTGGGCAGGTGGAAAAGGGAAGCACACATTTTGCGAGCTTGTGCTTTGCAAAGTCATCACTGGTAATTCATAATTCTTATGTTTATGATGTAAATTATGAATAAAACTTGCATATAAATAATTTCAGAAACCATTCTAAAGAATTTACCAAACGAGACAAAGTTCGCCATCTCAGAGGCTACAAAAAGCTGGCTGAGGCAAGCAAGTGAATGGTATACAAGGTATTTTTGTATGATGTGTATTATTATTACTATATATATAGATTTGAATATGATATTGATATAATATATTTTATTTGAGTTTAAAAGTCGGGCGTTACATCAATAAGAAATAGAATGAAAGTTTCTATTTCTAAGTTTAAAGTTCAAATTTTGTTTCCTATCCTCAAACACGTTTATATAAACAAAACAAAATGGCTGAATTAACTTTGAAAGAAGCTAGAGACATTATCAAATCATTTGATGGTTCTAGTAATTCCAATTTAAATGATTTTGTTCGTATTTGCCAGTATGTGAACAACATGTGGTAACACTAAAGAATTGGTAACACTGCGGTACCCCTTTGGCAACACTGTTTCCGCCACAGAGGAGCAAGGAGCAGTTCATCATCAGTCTCAATTCAACCATTATAGCAAACACTTCCATTTTATTGAAAATTCTGTCTGATTGTTTATAAATATATTTCATGTAATGTGTACGTAAGTCTTTTATTTATAATGAATTTATAATATTATGCAAATTGGCACAACAATATTTATATTTATATTTATATTTAATTTTTAAAGCAAAAGAAGTAATAATCTACTCGCATCAAAAGGTAATTTTAGATTTATATAATAATATATAAATACATTGATAAATATATTTAGCAATCAGATATTATAATATTATTAATTATTATTTTAGTCCTCAGACGATGAGCGAGTTGGTGCGGTGATGGTTCCGGCTTCCACTGCGTCCAAGAATGTTAATTTTAAGATATAAACCTCGATTAATTTTAATGCTTTGTTTTTACGTCATCAATTTTATCTTTTCGAAATAAATATTCAATTTTAGACACATTTATAAAATACTATTCTGTTCCATTTGGATCAAATATTTCAATTTGATTTAACTTTTATATCTCTAATATAGTTTATTCTTAGGTTCTAATTATATCATGTTGTATATTAAATAAATTTTCTTGATTTAATTATCTAACTCTTGTATTGTTTTCAAATATCTATGTTTCGATTTTAGTTCGCAATATTTTGTTTGTATGTTTTATATGTGTAATTCTAAACTTCAAATTGTTACATCAGTACTAGATTTAAGATTAGCTATTGATCATTTCTATATGATATCTATATTTGACTTATGTTGATTCTATTTCATCTTTCGCATTATGCTTGTTAACTTATAGTTATGTGCTCTTCTTTTAAATTTGAAGAATTTATACTTTTTATGTATCTATAATATGTATATAAAATGTTCCAATCTTTAGAAATTTTAGTGATTGAGTTTTGACATTGACATTTCAATTTTCCGTTGATATAGTGCAAATATTCATTAATTATTGCATGGAAAACTTGAAAAAAGTGATTAGAATTGCTCTCAAAAAATATTTAGACGATCAATATAGTGAAAGTTGTGTTTTGTTAATACGGTCCACAGTCTAGTTGCTAGACAGTCCTATTAGTAACCCTATGGCATAAGCATATCTACAGTTTTGCTCTATGATTGAGTTGGCAATACTGCTAGAAGGTAACACAAACAAAACAAAAATCCAAATGACGAGCAAATTGAAGAAGCAAAGCGTTATTTTGTTTTTGAAAGTTCACGCGAATCCACGAGTTTCCGTAAGCTACTATAATAATTTAGAATTTTGTGCAGACATCCTTTTGTTTCTGTAAGAAACTATAATAATTTGTGCCTGTTTGTATCAGAATTCTGATAAAGATATCTTTCCACAAAAGATTTCCACTATGCCTGAAAAGTTTGAAGACATCAATAAATGCGTCAATCCTATTGCTAGAACAAGTGAAACGTGGCGTCAAAAATATTTAAATAATTTAAAATTCGCGAAAATTGACCACAATGTTCTTCTCACTAGATCCTAACTTCTTGCAGGAAGGTCAGGCATCCCATTGTTAAACCAAGTTTCAACCATTTCATGCTGCCAATTTCGGGATTAGAAGCGATAGACGGCGAATTTTCGAATCCGAAAACAAAAATAGTGGTTATATTGATTAGAACCAACAACACAGATATTTATGAAGGAACTATTAATTGTGTATGCCTCAATGGAGCATTACTTCCGAGAGCCTACATAATTGTACCGAACATGTTCCCGAGAAGGAGAATAGCAACTGGCCAGCGCGATTGCCTGCGGGAAATCAATATTCTATTAATTAAATTCAACAAATTAAATTTCAATAGAAAAAATATTCATGTAGTGCAGATACATAAAAATATTGCGAATGAAGATGGTGTCATAGCAAGAGAAATGATGTATGATTATCTGCATCTGACAGCCGAAGGCTATAATCAATGTTTTCAACCAGTACTTGATTTAATCACAAAGATATTGACTGACAAATGTTAGGAAAAACTTATATTTTGCAAAGTTTATTTTCTTTATACCTCGCTTGAAAGCTCAGTCATTATTTTTGTGATTTTAAAGTTTAGAATAGAAATTTTTTATAGTTCGCACATTTTTATGCTTGTAACTAACTCTTTTATTATAAGTTAGTGTTGATTGATTGATGTGGAGAATACGTACTACAACCGACTTTGTACTGCCGCAAGAACGTGTTATTAACAGATCAACAGAGTCCATATTTGAGAATTGCGTTTCATTTAATTCAGGCGACAGTAGTAATTTAGATTTGGTTAGCGCAGTTTTTAATAGTGAAGTAGACGTCACTCCCCAATCCCGTACAAATCCTAAGTTTTCATCTTTACCTTCATTAAAATCATCTTTACCTTTCATTACATTTTGATTTGAACAATCAAAACATATGGGACATGGCTCCCACAACAGTTTTATCCTTACAAAGAGCCACAAATATTGTTAAACTTTTGATGAACCGAATCAGAATAATTTAAACGAATTTCTGCATACTTGTACTTATGTTTTTGAAAGTATAGATCCAACTGAGCATAAAGCACTATTAAAATTTATTTTACACGTTAAACTAGAAGGTAGGGCTATGCAAATCACACAATACAAAACATTCATTTGTAGCCTAAAATAAAAGTTTTTTACAGTCTCGTTTTGTCCCTGTTTGCATTTGTTAAACTCTATTTGAAGATTTAAAAACCTGCTTAGAGGAAACTTATATTGAATCAGTACGCTCTCTTCAAATAGAGTTTAACATGAATATAACTAACTGTGAATTTAAAATATATACCGATCAGCAGTTTCGTGGGAAAGTTCTTTTTCATTTGGGAAATTTCATGTGAAAGATGAAATTAAAATAAAAGTAGTGCACTTGTTGGAAGAATGGTATTTATAAATCGTTCAGATATTAAAAATAAAATATTCCACTAGAGTTTGCATGGCACAAACAACACAAAAAGAAAATAAATCTAGATTAAAATAATACAAAAAATGGAATGTATAAAGAACCAAAAAATATCGATAAAGTAATTTTGTATCTAATACATATAATAATATAAAAATCAAAACTTCACCTACTACAAAATGTGCAGCGCCTTGTATGCTCAAAAATAAATCTTATGCCGCGCAATATATGTGTATATAAAATATAGTGGTAAGTAGATACATGTGATATATAATGTATAATTGATGTATAATTATAAATAAGACGAAATACTTTGTTTTACCTATATCTACCAAAGAGATAATATCTGCTCTTATATTATCATATATAATGATTGAAATTATATTATTAAATTGATTTATATAATTTTACATTCAAATTACCATATTGATATATTAATTTGTATGTATTGTTGATATGTATTTGAAAGTCTGTTGTTTTCTTAGATTTAGACCAATTAGAAATATTGGTCAAAAACAAAGACAATACTATTACATTTTACGCATTTCATGATGTGTTGCCTGTTGAATATTAAAAATTAGTTAAATGTATTTTATTGCATGAGTTAATAGTAATTAATTATCCTCCAAAATTTTCTCAATATTTGCAATTGTCAATACAAATTGTTAATATCGGTTTTAAATATCGTGGAGTGGGTACGAGATCGATTTTATTCAGCCTCACTTTTTATTTTTATAATATCCGTGCTGCATCTCATGTCTCCATTTCCATCATATGACTTCACAATTTTAGTGATATATGTTAAACAAATAAATAATTTATCGAAGATTGGAAATAACTTGTCTCAGATCAGGTAAGTCAGATGAAGGTTCCAAAATTTTGGCATCATAACTTAGCAAATCAATATTCACGACTGAATTATTTCTGCAAGAATTAAAATATCTTCGTTTGCCAATAAATTATACCACTTGATCCATGGTTAAATGATTATGTATGGAAGCCAATTTCATTTTAGCTAATATTTTTGATTGTGATTGTCACCGATATAGAATACCTCAAAGTCCATTGAATGTGTTAAAATTCCGCCGACTAAACTAAGACTACCACTTTTTTAACACGTGAAAATCAATAATCTTTAATGCCTATGCTCTTTCTATTTGGTCAAAAACTATTTTCACAATCAGTAAGATAAATTTGAAGGTCTTTGACTAGATTGAAAGCTTCGCAAAATTTTCTACAAAACAGATGTTTCAAGACAGTCGTCAGTCTGGCGTATCAATCCAATTATTAGTATTAGTAGTATCACAATGGTCATTAAAAATCCGTTTCCTCTGGGCATTATCGCATCTGAATCTGGGTATTCTAAACGAATAGTCCAAAATTTTAAAAATCTCGAGATTAATGTTCTGATCCCATCTTATTTGATATTTGAATCATAATTATTATATACATATATTGTTGTAAATTGTACAAATATCGTATATTATCATGAACTTCTCATATTATGTACATATTTGTCTGCGCTAAGTTTGACTTTTTTCATGACATGTTTTAGATTCATGTTATTTCATGTAGAAACAAAACTATGCATAATTTGCTTTATATCATATTCAGACTTTATTTCGCATTGAAATAATATGACTAAACATTTAAATTGTTTCACTTCCAATAATACTTATTTGTTCTTCATGTGGAGGCTATAAAATAGCAATTTGATATCATGATATTATCAGTCGTTATTAGTATTAACCCACTTTCACGATCTATTGCTGATAAATTAAGATAATTATATCTATAAATTCTTTTCTTAACTGTTTTGATATAATTAATAACAGCGTTATTACTTTAATTATATTTCGTCCATTAATTATAATAGTCCATTATATTTTGTTTCATCGACGTAATTTTTCATTATTACCATATTATTTTATTTTTAACGCTACTATCACCATAATCTTATATTTATCCAGTTATTTTATATTTCCCAATTTGTTTTGTTAGCATTCAGTAATTAAAATTTCTATCCAAATCCTATACATTTGAACAAATTTTACATATTCAAAGATAACACATATTTAATATAAAAAACATAATTTAAACTACCGACACTTTACATCAACAATACAATACTTAATTTGAATAGTTTTTTGTACTTGAAATGATGCGCAGATCTTTAAGATTAATTTTTGTTCAACAAGAAACTCATAAACAAATAAAATTATGTATGTTCAAATAGTAGCACATACAACTAAACTATTTAATATCCGAGAGTATCCGTAAGTGAAAGCTCAAATAGTGGCACATATAAGTATATTTATAAATTAAGAAAAAAAACAATCGCAAATCATTTCCTCGATTTTCTGGAACACGAGTTATGCTTTTATGTGATCGATTGCCATGCAAAACTCTACCAAAGGAAAACACAAGATACAATATTATTCAAATTAAATATAATTTATAATTTATTAGATAGTTACCATTTTTCAGGTTATGTTTTTCGTACATTTTCTTATTTTATTTTATTCCATAATACCCTAATAATTCATTCTCAACAAAACAATTGCAAAAAAGTTTTTCAAGATATATTTGCATTACGAGGTCAGATATTGAATTGAAAAACCGAACTTAAACTGGCTACGTCTCCAATAGTACCGCTTGTAGTTTGTACCCAGTGAACACTACCCAGTGAACACTACAAGTTTCCGTAATGAAACTTGTTGCAAAGTTACATAACAAATGTTAAGTAAGTGCAATATACGCGCAATGTATATCGGGAGTTACAAAGTCGATTGATCTCATTTTTAACTTACCTGCTTCGGTAAGATTTTAAGTTTTTTCAACGTTGCTAGTCATTCCGGGTAGAATGAGACCAAATTTGGAATAGGTATTGTAAAGTGTAAAGTGGTTAAACTGAAAAATTTCCTCACATTTTGATGCTCTACATCAGTGGTTTTCAACCTTTTCAATGTCACTACCCCTGTAAACAAGTATGGCAATTGAGTTTACCCCTAACTAATTTAAAATAAGTAAAACCACACAAATTTGAACGAAAATATGTTTATTATCCATTTCCATTTATAGAACAAATGTTTGGTCTTTAATTTTTGCAAAATATTCTTCTTCTTTTTGTGTTCTCTGATTTTCAAGAAACAATCCAATTTCTTCTCGCAATTCGTAAACCCTTTGCAACTTTGCTTTATAAAATCCAACATGAAATACGAGTATTATGATTGAAAATGATAATCTAGTTTTTTTTAACACTCCTGGCATGAGTTGTTCAATAGAATGAATTGCATAATAAATAAGAAAAATATTTGATTATATAATCAACCCGCGAATTTCCTCGATTTTCTAAATAAATTTAAAATCAATGTATTTTATACGCTTTTAGATTATATCTAATTTTTTGTATACTGAATCCAGAATAATTAAAAATTAATTATTAAAAAATATGTAAATATTTATATAATTTCAATGACAAACTGTTAAAACATTTAGAATTAATAGGGGGAGGCGAGCGCTAGAAAAAAAGTTGCATGCAGGCGCCAAGGACACCACGACCGGCCCTGTCTGTATGGTACAAAAGAGCATTAAATATAGCTCCAACTACATCGCATAAAACTTTGAATAATCTTGAGTAGTAGCGCTGGCTCGAATATGATTAACAATTTTTACAACGTGTTTAGCAAATCTGGTGAAAGCGTTTTCACAGCCAAAGCGAAATGGTGTATCAGGCCATTTTCCTCAATAAACTCTTTTAGCGTTTGAAATACGTCTTCGCCGCGAGTAGTAGTGGACAAAGACTTGCAGAACAAATATTCCTCCTTTACATCGTCATCTTTAAAGTATCGTGTAAACATCAATAATTGTAAACACGAATTAACTTCTGTGAACTCGTCCACTTGCAGCGCAAACATAGGACTTTCCTTTATTTCGTTTACCGTACTATTATTTTGTTTACTGATATTTTAATACTATTTCGTGCCATTCCTTGTTACCTCTCTAGAATCTCCGTTTTACCCCTGCGGGGGTAATTACCCCCAGGTTGGGAACGACTGCTCTACAGCAAATGAGTTTACTTATAATGTCTTACTAAAATTAATATAATAATGTCTTACTAAAGATCGATTATTTACATATGCCGCGAAGTTCAAGCAACTTCCCTCGAGGCAAAATTCTACTCCCAACTAATTTTTCAATAGTATCAACAGTATTAACAATTTGAAACCTACAGATGATTTGAGAATTTTTGAAAAACTTTGAAAGATTTAATACATTTATAAACATATATATTTACTTTCATTAACATTATTTATTTATTTATAAATATATTTACTTAAAGATTAAGAACTTTAGTTCCAAAAATACAAATTACTGTTGCAGTAAAGGAATAGCCACATAATTGGACTCAGTTGCATATGGCACAATTACACATTTTTGTTTTATTTCCTTCACAGATATTGTCACATTATTCATAATTTTTGGGTCAAAAACATGAATATTAAATAGTTTTGAGTAAAATGGTTTTGAAAATAATGGTTTTGTCATCGTCGCTTCCGAACATAACATCACAAATTTTATTTATTAAAACTATTTTATTCTCGGTTGTTATACAACAGTTATTTGAAGCTATATTACTTATCTTCTTATATATAAAAATGGATCGCAAAATGTGTTGGTAAGCGCATAACTCAACAGCGCCTGGACCAATTCGGCCAATTCTTTTTTTAAAATGTTTGTTGATGTCCAAGGATGGTTCTTACGGCGAGAAAAATTCGAATAATTGTCGGGAAAACCCTAAAAACAGCCCTTTTCTAACTAATACGAATAATCGTAGTCGGCTTCTCGACATTATTTCTTTTGTTTCACTTTCGGCAGACGAAAAAATTGGTATGGCGTTAAAGAATTTGACTTCAAGTCATATAAGATTAAAAAAATCAATGTCAATGTCCATTTGCCGCCCTTGCCGGTGGTATTTTCTTGCATTTCTGTTATACTCTACTGAGTGCTTTTGTTTTGTTTGTAGTGTTTTGTTATCTACCTATGAATAAAAAGTTATTGCATGTGACACAATATTTTAATATTGCCTCCTATAAGACGAGGCAATTTAAGTAGATCACGAAATGCTACAAACCAAGCTAATTACCGATCTAATCGT
The DNA here is from genome assembly GCF_003426905.1 of Ctenocephalides felis. NCBI lineage: Eukaryota > Metazoa > Arthropoda > Insecta > Siphonaptera > Pulicidae > Ctenocephalides > Ctenocephalides felis. Next base: position 56,011 of record NW_020538641.1, read on the forward strand.
ACTGCACAAGAACATGACGACCGAAATGAACATAAAAACTACTCAATACCAAATGGGCCGCAATGTTGGTAGTAATGAAGCAATTTGGCGAATATTTTCTTTTTCAATTCATGAAAGACACCCTTCTGTTATTCACTTAGCTGTGCATTTAGAAAATGGGCAAAGGGTGTACTTTACAGCAGTGAACGCAGGTCAAAGAGCTGCTCAGCTACCATCTACTGTGACATGTAAAAACGATAATTTTGCACAAACACTGATATATTCTGAAATGCGAAAATATTATACTTGGAATCAAGAAGATTTATACGACGGAAACAAGGAAAACCAGTACCAGGATACACAGATGTATATTCCACCGATGCGATTGATCGAATTTATTCATTACTTCCAAGCCATGGTGAATGTTTTTATTTACGACTGCTATTAGTCAATGTACGTGGCCCAACATCATTCCAACATTTACGAACTGTTGATAGTGAATTGTGTGGATCCTACAATTGCTAGAAAATGACGCTGATTGGGATCAAACTCTCAGCGATGCTGTAATATCTTCACACGCTCATCAAATACGAACATTGTTTTCTATAATCATATCCACATGCTTTCCATCAAACCCGATTGATTTGTGGACAAAGTACAAAGATTATATGTGTGATGATATTTTGTGTCAAATACGGAATAGAATGGGAAATACATATATGCAATAAATATCAGTAAAGAAATTTACAAGGAAGTATTGATTTCAATTGAAGACATGTGCTTGATGATGTCAAACAAAGTATTAATTCACATAGGCCTGGCCGCGCCCAATCGCCCAATCGCCCAATGCATGATGCTTTTTATCAAGAGTTGTATCGAGAAAAACTGTATGATCTCAATAATTTGAAAGAATTAATCGAAACAAATCTTCCACTGTTGAATGAACAACAGAGGTATGTATTTGATATTCTTATGAAAGTAACAAATGATGGAACTGGGGGGATTTACTTCTTAGAAGCGCCTGTTGGTACAGGAAAAACTTTTTTGATTTTTTTAATATTAGCAACAATTCGCTCACAAAACAAAATTGCACTTGCACTCGCTTCATCGGGAATCGCAGCATCTTTACTCGAAGGTGGTCGAACAGCCCATTCAGCACTAAAATTGCCATTAAGTATGCAAAGCAATGAAACTCCAACTTGCAACTTTTCGAAGAACTCTCAATTGATCGTTTGGGATGAATGCACGATGACACATAAAAAATCTTTTGATGCTTTAGACAGAACCTTAAAAGATCAACAGAGCAATCAGAACCGATTTGGTAGATTTTTTGACAGGACAAAGTCTGTCGGGTCAGCTAGTAGAATATAATTTAATTGCAATCTTCTCTATTTCTGATGTTTTTGTCCGGTATATTACTGGAAAACTCTTGATTTAAATTTAAATCACTTCTGCTTTTAATAGTTGTTTCACTACATGTTACCTAAGGTTGGTAGACATGCACCAACATAAGTAAGTTCACGCCAAAACAACACGGTTTGAAGCAGTGTAAATAATACATTCTTTGTGACGCATCCCGGAGTGAAGGTTAGTTGAGATTTATTTATCGTGTGCAGTTATTGTGAGTTAAACTTAATAGTAGTCAGTTGGGGTAAGTTAATTAAAAACTTCGTGATTCCAGAATATGTATATAATATTAGATACCTATGCTTTCACTGTTTTATTTGTAGAATAAAACCATTTGCTGTCATTGTTGACAAATCTAACTTCTACACGGAGATTCCGAGTAATTGGTTGATTATTGGCAATGATGGTTCGTACAGCAAGTGCTGGTGGCCTTTCAAAAAAAACCTACCGGTTCAATAATGAAACGTGCAGAGCCACGATATACATGGAATCAAGTATCAATAAAATAAAATTAGTTGGGTTTTATGGTGAGAATATTATTTACTAACAAAAAAAAGACTAACTGTAAGAGTAAAAGCAATCATCTTCTTTAACACGTTGACTGCCACGCGTGTTTACAACAAAATCCCCGTCAGGCCACCCGTGCCACTGTAAGATGCGTGCTCTGCTACCGCATGTCTCTTTACATTTCTTTCACTACTCTCACCCCGATATCTATTACGATCCTCATTTATCACGTTATTACTCTGCACGAGCAGTTGTAATCTTTGCCGTGTACTGAGTAGTACAACTAATATCTCTGCCAATAATTTTTCAATAGTGAAGAGAAAGATGAAAAAGTCAGTGTGCAGTGATTCATATCGCAGTGAAAGGAAGATTAGTCACGCTAGTTGCTCAAACTCGGATAACAGCGGTGAGGAAGTAATCAGATTGCCCAAAAGAAGAAAAGTAAATCCTATCATATCATCAGATTCTTATACGGTTCGGATAAATGCAATCTTAGTGATAATGAATATTATGAAGATACTATTGACGAGATGTTACGAGATTTGGTCGTGGAAGAAGAAAGCAACGTTGATGATACTGGGGAAGCTCCAGTTCAACAAAGTGAATGTTGAAGAACATTGTATATTGACAATTTTTATACAAGTTATGAGTTAGCTATATCATGCCTAAGACGCAAGACTCATGTAGTTAGAACACTTAGACATAATAAGAAATCTATACCAAAAGATGTTCTTAATTGCAAACTAAGAAGGGGAGAAATTGTAGCTAAAGAGGATGATAACGGGATTGTGATACTCAAATGGAGAGACACACGTAACGTGAGAATATTATCTATAAAACACGCTCCTATCATGACACAAAGCACGAAAAACATTCATACTGCTTCTTCAAGCCAGCAGCCATCCCCAAGACTCAAACCTCTGACCGTCCTCGAATATAAGAAGGGTAAATGTGGTATAGATTATTCAGACCAAATGGTTTCCTATCCTTCGACGATGAGGAAAGGAATCAAGTGGTATAGGAAGCTTGATGTTACCTTCTACTGGGGACATCAATTGTAAACGCTTTGGTCGTTTACAAAATTGCGACAAAGAAAACTGTAAATATTAGACGATTCAGAGAACTGATTGCTGCAAAGTTACTAGGACTGAATGAAGATTTAACACTGCCTTCTGTTCGACGAAATACGCATTGCATCGCCGTTCGCAGAAATAATTTGGGAAAAAGCCTTAGACGCGCATGCAAGCGGTGTTACGCAAATAAAAGAGAAGAACTGTAACGATCAAAGGTACGACCAAATCTCAGAAAACCCACTACTTTTTGTCCAAGCTGCCCTGGTCAACCGCAACTTTGCAGTCAATATTTTGCACTGTAAATAATTTTGTTAATAAACGATTTTTAAAAGAATTCAACAGTATTATTATCTCCTGTCATATATTTATCTAAATATGATCGGAAATTCTTTGGAAGGAGTCACCCGACGTGGCCTGATGAGAACTCTTGCTGTCACCCGAATACGGGTGATGTGGCCTGATGAGAACTCTCGCTGTCACCCGAAGGCGGGTGACGTGGCCTGATGAGAACTTTTGCTGTCACCCGAATATGGGTGACACGGCAGTTAATGTGTTAATTCATTGTACATCTTTTAATACTTCATGTCCTACAGTTCAACTTTTTAATCAAATGCTTCCGCAGTCAAATGTCGTTAAGTATCTGGGGTTGCACTTGGACTCTAAATTAACGTGGAAACACCATATACTGAAAAAGCGCCAACAACTCGAAACAACAAGAAGAAAATTTTATTGGCTACTGAATAGAAAATCGCGCTTAAGTACGTGGAATAAACTGCTGATGTACAAAGTAGTTTTTAAACCCATATGGACTTATGGACTTCAACTCTGGGGAACAGCGCGTAAATCTAATATTGCAATTATACAAAGATTCCAAAACAAATTTTTGAAACAAATACTAAACGCCCCCAAATACACACTAAACTGGTTATTCCATCAAGACCTAAACATAAACACTATTGATGAAGAAATTAAATTAATTAGTAAAAAATATAAGAGCAGAGTACAAAACCATCCTAATATTCTGGCCAAGAATTTATTGAAGTCGCACGGCATCGAACGGCTAAAAAGAAAACGCCCCCTCGACGGATCCGCCACATTGACCCCTCCACATAATATATAATATATTCATTCTAATTACCAGTACTATTTATTTAGTTGTTCAATTATATTTTTATTTATTTTTATTATGTTTAGTTCATTAGTTATGTCTTTTTTTGTTTGTTGTCATAATTCACAATTTATAATTATTTACCTCATAGATCATTTTATTTTTAAGTTTTCTCTATATAATCACAATATTTAAATTCAATATATCAAAATTGAAAAGGCTTACTACTGGGTAACCTTTTAAATCTAAGGTTTAATATTTCATATATCATCGAAGTTACAGAATGCCTTCCTTTTTGTAAAGACAGATTGTAATTCAATAAAGAAAAATAAACTTTTAATACTTTTTGACAGCTATGAGTCAGCACCCAAGCCTGCTGGTGATGAGGATTACACCTCATCAGAGGAGCTGCTGGGTAAGGGCATGAGGAATAAAGCGGGCGATTCGTTAGCATTGATCGAGTCAAGGATTGAGGCCATAACAGGTAAAATTGTAGTGCAATAGACTTACTCACATTTTACATGTTACAAATTAGGTGTTATTTGCTTTCATTGTAGCACCGAAGTTAATTAGAGAGAAGAGGCGTTCAGAGGGTCAGGAGGTTGAATCAATTACAAGTAATGTTTTTAGTTTTTATCAAATGTAAGTATTTTTCAAATTTAATAGTAATTTTTGTTTTTATTGCAGCTCTTCAAGTTAATAAAACAAAGGAGGCTGAGGTACAGGATGTGTTTGAGGAAGAGAATTTTGCTGCTATTAAAAGTAATTGAATTGAATACTTTAGCTTAATGATTTTAGTCTTAATGAAACGTGTTTTTCAAATTCAATGGTAATTTTTTTGTAGCTCCTCCAACTAATAAAACAAAGGAGAACGAGATAGAGGAGGTATTTGAGGAAGAAGATGTTGGTGCTGTTGAAAGTAATTGAATACTGAAGCTTAATGATTTTAGTCATTATCAAATGTATTTTTTAAATTCAATGGTATTTTTTGTTTTTATTGTAGCTCCTTAAGATATTACAAGAAGGCATGACGTGATAGAGGTGTTACATGACGAACATGTTGTTGCTGCTAAAGGTAATTGATAACAGAAGCTTGTGCTCATGTTAGTAAATTAAACAGACTTTCTAATTACAACAATTTGATTTCAGAAAGCTGCCCACATACTTGCCCTTAGATGATTGCAGTGCAAGGTATATTATCATATTGTTTAATACAATATACATATTATAATTTTGATTTGATTTGATTTAATATTGAAGCGTTTGATACTCTTGGAAGGGGACATCAGCGACCAAAACAATCTGAAACACCGTACATTACCCAAAAATGAAGCGAATGTTTTTGATACTATCTTCCCTTTAAAGACGGTGAATGATGTTGAAATGGTGGAAAGAAAGATGGGCGAAAAAAATGGAATCTGATATGGTACAAAATATATGAAATTATTTGAAGAGAAAAATCGCGAAATGGCAACGAAAAATAAAGAAACTGGCAATTTTTAATTTATATATATATATATATATATATATATATATATATATATATATATTATAGATGCTTTCATTACCAAATTTTGGGCACCCCAATGGGATAGCCCGCATCTTCCTCATTAGTAGAAATTTCCTTGCAACTACTAGAAAACAAAATATTTAAAAATTATAATAAACAAATCTTTTATTACCGCTACGGAGACGATATTATTACTTGTATTCCGGAAGAAGACATTAACATAGTTACTGATAATTTTAACAATTTTAATAAAAAACTACAATTTACTGTGGAATTAGAGACAATGAATTCGATTAGCTTTCTAGACATCAGACTAATACGTACAAATGACCACCGACTAATTACTAACTGGTACCAGAAACCAACTAGCTCCGGGCGATACATAAATTACCACTCATACCACCCTCTTAAAATGAAAAAAGCAACAATAATAAATTTAACAGACCATGCCATACTACTATCTGATAAAAAATTTTCTGGGACACCAACCCTTAGTTCAATTTTAAAATTAAATCTAAGTTTAATTTTGACCGCCTCAGGAACTTATATAAGTATATAAGATAAATTGCTCTAATTGCGAACTCTTATATATTGGAGAAACTAGCCAAACCCTTCATCAACATAGAAACAATTAAAAAAATCCGAAGCAATTTAAGACGATGTTAACTAAGCATATTAAAAATTTAAACCATAATATAGATTATTTCAACCCTAAAATTTTACATTTTGAAGAGAACCTAATTAAAAGAAGATTTGCTGAGGGGTGGTTTTTGCAATTGCATAACGACAGGGTCATAAACAAACGCTTCGACTGAACGAAACAAACACGTGGTTTCTTAATAGCGCGCCAAAATTTCTTAAAAAATTACAAGATCCCATCTTTTTAAATTTCCCGTAAAATTTAAACACATGCTAAAAACTGCTTTAGGGAAAAAATGTGACATTTCTATCTTAAACTCCAAAGAGTAAATACATAGCTTCGACAACTTGTTAAGTTATCATGGTTATTAGTGTGTTTTAATATTTGTGATGTTAAAAAATATATATTTTATCAATGTGCACATACTCATACAATGGATTTGAATAATGTTTTCATATGCTATATTAGGATACAAAATTGTAAGTGTTTTCTTATTATCATTATTGTTTTTCTATGAAATTTCTAACATATAACTCATTTAGTTTCAATTTTTATAGTTAATTTGATTACCACTGAATGATGGCTAAGATGCTAGCCGAAACGTATGGATTTTAAATAAATAAACTTTCAAAAAACTCTCGACTTTTAAAATATTTTTATTGTTTCCATACGTTTCGACGCATCGTTTTGTGTCATCCTCAGTGGACTCAAGTTTAAAAACACAGATCAAAACTATTAATTGAAACTAATTTATAAGAAAGTGGTATGGTGTAAAAACTTACATGTAATTGTAGTAATCCTAATTATTTCATAATGATAATTGTTCACAAATGCACGATAAAAAATAATTCTTGACTTTAAATCTGAACAATTATATAAAATTCTTCAAAACGATTTTTTTTATTGTATAGTACATCTCGCAATTCCGTATTCCGATGCGAGAGTGAAGCCTAAATGTGCACCAATGTGCGCACCACATTTTAAAAGTTAGGTAGAAGGCACACGAACTGACCAGAGAATTTAAGGTTTGACAACGCAAGGACGGTACATATGGTAAAATATAAAAAGATGACTGATTCTCTGTTTTGTGACCTTAGTAAAGCATTCGATTGTGTACCGCACAAAATTCTAAAAAAACTTGATTATGGACTGAGAGGTGTTCCGTTAACGCTGATGCAATCCTACTTCACAAATCGTCAACAATTCGTCGACTGGCAATATAAGCTTAGTAATGCAGATGTAGTACCAGATATTGGAATTGTCCAATGCAGTATTTTAGGTCCGCTACTATTCCTAATATTTGTGAATAAACTGCCCTCCAACTTAAATTGCCATTCGACTCAGTTCGCAGACGATACGGCACTAGAAGTTGCAAGCAAAGACATAAAAGTTATGAATGAAAAGAGGCAAAATGCTTACAAACAAACTGAAGAGTGGTTCCTCGCCAATAAAATTGTTCTGAATAGAAATAAAACTGTTTCTATTAATTTTACAGCTAGTAGAAGACATGTTGAACTTCAAGGCGGTGAAGTTAAGTACTTGGGACTAACAATGGATAGTTTGCTGATCTGGGCCAAACATATAGAGTTGCTATGCGCAAGGCTCTCGAAAGCCATTTATGCCATCAGAAGAATTCGATCCATAATAAACCAGGAACGTGCCAGGGAAACCTACTTTGCTATGTTCCATTCTGTACTTTCATACGGAATATTAGCTTGGGGACATAGTGCACATACTTCTAAAGTCATGGATCTACAGAAGAAGGCGGTTAGAGCAATAGAAGGTGTCTCACCCCGGGAGCCTGCAGGCCGCTATTCATAAAACACAAAATTTTGACTGTCACAAACATTTATATTTGTCAACAAGCTATTGCGGTGCAAGCTGATAAAACTAATCATTTATTGAGAAATGATGTCCACGACCACAATACGCGGAATAATAATGCAGTGATATGTTCAAAAATCAAACTTAAATCATCGCTAAGAACTACATTGGGAGCCAAGATCTATAATAAGTTACCTGATGAATGGAGATGCAAAACCAGATTCACCTTTGAAAATATTGTTAAAAATTATTTACTAAATAATCCCTACTATTTTATAAATGAATTTTTAGAATAATTATGTATAGTAAATGACTTAAGGGGGTTGTTCTTTTTTTTGTTACAAAACATGCAAGGTATTTGTTTTTGTTTTTCTCGAAATGTATTTATCATAAAGACATGCGGTTTTTTTTAAACAAAAATTACAAAATCATAGAATATTAAGAAATTTTTTATTTTTTTTGTTTCGCCGTCATTTTTTAACCAGGGGGCGCCAAATCGATGGTGGCGCGAAATCCAGGTGGGCATTGCAAAATCGATCTCGTTTGCGGTGCCACATATAAATCCGTTGCGCATCGCCTGAAACAAAAAAAAACGAAACTACGTTGAAGAAGAAGTTTGAATCCAGTCCCCCTACCAAAATGAAAGAAAAAAGCTAGAAGGAAAAAAATGGCAGCTATTTAAAAAAAAAGTGTCCAAAAAGGCTTTTGTTTTGGGACGAGAAGGTTCGCAAAATTTTTTGCGTAATGTTATTAAGTTGTTTGAGGTAGGGGGACTAGGTATTGTAGTGGTGAACAAATTAAAAAAAAATGCAAGTCGATCCGACTTGTAGTTTTTTTTTAATTTGTGGCACCGCATTGAAAAAAGTCAATTTGAGAAAAACGCTTTTAAAGTTTTTAATACAATGTACTAAATACACTATTTAATTTAATGTACGAAGTACACCATGGTGTTCAAAGATGCTGACACATTAAAAAGGTCATGTGCATGAGGTATTACAATGAAAAAAAGGCAGCTGGCATACAATAGCTCGCGGAACGATAAAAAAAACGCTTTTAGAGGATCATACGTATAGAGATATATAGATATCTATAACTTCTTCAAAAAAATAGATATTGAGATGATTTTTTTTTTAAATAATTCTAAGGTTTTTACCTTTCATAATATCAAAAATCTGAAAACCGAAACAAAAAAATATAAAAAAAGAACAACCCCCTTAAATTGTAACTATTGAATTTTAATAAAGTTCTATTCTATTCTATATGTACAGAATACTATAGGATATAATAACACGTAACGTAATTACGGTACATGCTTTTTTTAATTTTTAACTTTTATAATTGAGTTTGTAATGACTACTCCTTCGTTTTACACTTACAAACTTTGTTTTCGCGAGAAAATCCGAGTTGATGGTATTACATTTTCTCTAGTCTCAACTAAAAATGCTGCAGAACAGTTGACATTCTCAACGTTACAAAAGATACCTGTGGAGGAAGTACTCATTTTGTTCACGGGCACTCACACCAAGTCAAGAATGAAAAAAATGACAATGTAAGTAATTTAAATCCAATTCTTATTTATTTCTATTTTTTACTATGATTTCTTACATATTTCTATTTTTTACTATGATAGATTTAATACTGAAAATCCGAGGCCAGAGAGTCTCGGGGACATCGCCTTGACCACTACATATTTGGGACATGCAGTGGCATTATGTGCGATTGTAAATGACGATGAAGGTATAAATATAAATATAATTGTCTCAACAAAAAAAATATAAATCTTATATATAAGTATATATAAGGAACTTATATACAAATTTAAGCAATTTTTCATTATGATTTTTCTTATGGCAGATTGCGAGCTCCAAGGTAGTTGGAGAAGTTTTAAATAAAATTCAAGTAGAGATTAAAGCAGAGTGGAAGACGGTGCCGTATGATAGTATATATTTATTGAGTTATTTAACAATTTACTCAAAAATACTGAGGGCGTTAGTCTTAAAATTTATCTTGATAATGCAATGTAGCATTTATATAATATTATGTAAATACATTCGTAAATATACTTAGCTATAAGTTGTTATAATATTATTACTTTAGTCCCAGGACGATACCGCAAGTTGGAGCGGCTCAGTCCGCGGAAGACTGGGCGGTAAAACACAGCGCGGCAGGAAGTCACCGCGAAGTAATTTTCTCCCTTCTGCAAGGAGCAGCAGCTTCCATGGCAACAGAGGCCGCCGCGGTGGTCGTGCTCGAGAAGTAAGCTAATCTCAACAGAATCAGATTGCCACAGCTATGCAAGCATTCGTGCGATAATTCAAGGTTGCAATAATACAAATTTGATTGATTATATTAATAAGTGCTATATGTTTTTAAATGATAATAGTTCTGAACTTTTTACAGAAAACATAACATTACATTTATGTTGCAGTCATTTCACAAAGAGACTGTCATATCATGCAAAAAAATTTGCAAATGGTAATCAGGAAATAATATCTGTAGCTGTAAGCTCAATTATTTTTCTTTTAGGTGGAAGATGTAGAGATTTAAACCATGCTCGAAAAATGTTCACTCATATTGTGTGGATTTTAGGTAGCAAGTATTATAATGTACAAATAGATTTAGAGATCAAGGAAATAAATCTATTTGAAAATAATGACTCAGAATCAAACAAGACAATCTTGACTGATACTGATGTTTCAGAAATAAATGATCGTGAACCATGTCGAGATCTTTTACGAAATAGTCTATTTTATAAAGATTTCCTTCATATTAAATGCGAAGCCGAAAAGATTATGCCGAAAGAAGGATTTACTAATCGTTTTTGCTTTAAATTATGTAATGGACAAGTATATTTCCAATTATACCTTTGTGGTCAGTTCTAATGCTAGATAATGACAGAACACATTTGTATTCAAATGCTGCCGTCGAATTATTTTCAATATATTAAAGAACAATATCTGGCATGGTAATAAATATATGAAACCGTCACATTTCATAGATACAATTAAACATTTGTTGACGCTTTACAATAATAATTTAATAAATAAATGCCCTGTAACACAGAAAATTAATTGTGAGAAAAGCAACAAAAGTTATATTAGAAAAAGAAGAAGAAATGCAAGTCAGGAGAAGTTAAGCATGGAAAACAATATTAAAAAAGCAACACAGTAGATAAAGTAACTTGTAACATTACCAATTATCGATAGTAGTATTAATCATCTAATAATATCTGATAAACTTGTAAATAATCTCATGAATCCATAATCATAGAAATTACAATTTTCGCATATTACGATTGCAATATAGTTGTGAGTAATGCTTACGTACATACAAACATACAAAATACACATAGATGAAGACATGACGTGACAGATAGAGATAGAATAGATTGGTTCTGATAGTTTTGTATTTGTATAATTTAAATCAATTCTTGGTAAAATTATTGCTTTTCCTTCTGTAGACGACTCTTGATTGTAATAGTTTTTCTTGTCAATGCTGAATTTACATAAGTGTGGGAGTTTTAAAAGAAAAATTCCTTTAATAAACTTAGTTTCTTCTTGATGATTGCAAATCATATCGATTCTTGATTGTGTGCTTAGTAAAAGAATATAGTGTGCATTATTTATTTTCTCTATAATATTGTGTGTAATGTTGACTTGAATTTCATTGCATGTTTTGATGTGAGTGTTATCTAGTTGTAGTAATTTTATGATACATTCTTCATCGTTTGATAATATGTGTCTAATATTGCAAAAATATTTTTCTGAAACTTCTTTGCAATTTGAATCGTCAAATTGATAGTTATTGTTGCCAAATGTAAGGAAAGGTTTTGGTGGAATAATGACTCTATTTTCTGTATTTGGAATTGGGTATAATTTATAGTGTTTAAAGGTTTCAGGTAAAGTGATTGGAAATTTGATAAGAAAAACGATTTTTTTCGTCTGTGTAATAATATTGATATTAAGTAAATTATAATATTTGTGAAGATTACTATCGTCTATGGGAAATGGTAATGATTCTACATTGTATAAATTCTTTACAGTATTAATCATAAAATTAAAATCATCTAATTTAATTACTGAGTTATGAACTAAATTCATCTTAGCTAAATCTAATGATATTTCTAAATCGTTTAAAATATTTGCTAAAATAACTAAACTATAATTAATTTGTTCTAAATTATCTTTAGCTATAAAATATTCATTATGGCTAAAACTGCCATATTTCAAGTAATCATTAATATCGTTCAATTTCTTATTTAGTATTTGATCATTTTCTCTAATATTAATTAATGTTTCGTTAAAATATTTAATTAATTTGTTATTTAAAGTCATTTGGTTATTCAAAGTTTTTGCATAATTTTCATCATTAATTTCTAAAATGCGTATTGCTTCTTCATACCTTTTGGCGTCTTGTGAGTCTAAATTTCCAGTAATTTCTTTAATAATGGTACCTAATCCGTTAATTAAACCTCTTTTAATTCTTCTAATCGGTCTATTAATATTATATTTATCTTTAATAGCATTAATCATAGTATTTGTCAAAGAAATGTATGAATCTAATCTTCTCAAATAATCGTTATGTTTATTATTTAAAATAGATAAAAGTGTATCAAAATCTGTAACCAAATTAGTAATCTGTTGTTTAATCAAATCTGTATTAACATAATGTAACAAAAATCGTTTTTTTTCATAAATCGTTACAATACATCTAAATATGCTGTAATTCAAACAAAATTATCTTATTTATACAATAAAAACTCATTTAAGTGCCACGCCTCAATGACGCTTGAGTCTATTGTACTCTTATGTTCGTAAAACTTTAACTTTTTTAAAACGACATTTTTGAATTTGCGGGCGGGATAACTCAAAAGTTCTCAACCGATTAATGAAATTTTGCACTCACTTTAGTAATACTTCTAGTTAACCTCAAACATTCCAAAATTTCAAATTAACTCTTTTACCAAAAAAACATTGAAAAAAAGGTGAAAAATCGAACTTTTTTTTTCTAAGGGTCCAATTACGTTTTGTGATTTAAATTTTTGGTTTAACTAGAAGATATATGTTTTATGAACACGTACAACTATTTTTTTAAATTCAGATCGTACGAAATGATAACGCCCGCAATTATGACGTTTATCTTGGCAGATTTATTTTACGTTTTAAAAAAAAAAATTAAAAAATTTTTTTTTGTGTATTTTAATATATAATAAATAACCCTAAAAAAGTTCAAAAAGATTCATGTTTGTTTAAAAAGTCCTCAAAAATGTAAAAATTAAGATATGTTAACATAATGAATAAAAATATGATATTTTTCGATTAACTTTGCATTTCCTAATTCAAAAGGTAAGATTCCAGTTGTATTTAATTCTTGAAGAAAAATTTGATCACTGTTTGCTGCTAGTACTAGGTGTAATATCATTAGTTGAAACAACAACATCTTGTTCACGTGGGATGTGCTGAGTGTTAGTTTTTGATCGTCTGAGTTCTTGTTTATGTAATGTAATGTTCTTGTCAGTAAGTATTGTGTTTGCTAAGTCTTTTTGCATTTGTATCGGTTTGAAACGTGAGGCTGTTTTATCTCGCGGATTTGATTTTAAATATGCACGTGTATTTTCGTTGTAATGTAATGGATCTTGTCTTGTTTCGTTGTGTTTCGATATTGTTTTTTCTTTATTGTTGTAATTGTTTTCGAAAAATTTTTCATACATCAACTTTGTTCGTTGTTTGTGATCTTCTAAATAATTTGTCAGTATTTCGGTTTATTCAAAAGGGGATCTCGTAGAGAGATGACCTGAAATAATGTCGAAAGGTTTCAATTTTGTTACTGAATGTATAGAGTTATTGTAACCATTTATAGCATAAGGCATAATGTCAAGGATACTAAGGTTATTATTTTCGCGTTTGAGGATACGTATGTGTTCAAGGATAGTAGAATGAAATCTTTCGATGGCTCCGTTTGAGTTCGTATGTAAAGGGGTTATATAGTGTATGTTAATTTTATGAATTTTCAAATATTCTTGTGATGCTGATGATTTTAAATCAGGACCGTTGTCCATTATTAGAGTATCAGGAACACCAAAATGAGAAATAAACAACATTAAAACTCTAACTATGTTTTGTGTTACGTTAGAAGCAATAGGATATGCTTGTGCAAATTTAGAAAATGTGTCAATGATAGTAACGAATTTTTGTTTATTAATTGTAAGAATATCTAAATGTAATATTTGAAATGGTTTCGAAGCTGTTGGTGAAATACAAATTTTTGTTTTGGTGGATGTCTGTCATATTTTTCAGTGGAACATAAAATACAATTATTAATATAAGTACTAACATCGTTACGAATTGTTGGCCAATAATATTTTTGTCTAATTCTGGACTCATTTTCATTGATTCCTCGATGATTAGAACAATCTTCATGAATAGTTTTAACTATTAAATTTTGTTTGTTAGGATCAATAACATCTTCCTTAAAATTATTACATATAACTAATTTAAACGCTGAATAAGTAAAATTAGAAGTTAATACGTTTGTAATGTCAGCAATATATTCGCTATCGTCAACATACAACGCAAAAGACTTATTACTAGTGGTAAATTCTTTAAAAACGTTAATTAATTCTTTCGATATTTCATTTCTGTTTATTTCAACAATTAATCTATTTTTATTAAATATTTTTTGTGTCTTAGGCCTACTTGAAAGTGAATCAACAATTTTAATAAAAATTTGATTATCATAATAATTTATTGGTTTTGAAGATATAGGGATTTCTAGAATAGGATTTTCGTGTGACGTGTGGACTGTATTATTATCATCTACATTAATATCATCTGGGACTTGTTCGGCAAGTATTTCATTTACAATTGAATCTAATTCATCTACATCAGGTAATTCAGAAATCTCGGCTTGTGCTATAATTGACTGCATATCGGTGTCAAAATCAATAATTTCATTAAAATTTAATTCGTCGTTATCATTATCTAATTTAATACGAGAAAGTGCATCTGCATTAGTATTTAAGGAGCCCTTTTTATAACAAATTTCATAATCGAATTCTTCTAGTTGCAACCTCCATCTAACTAATCTAGTGTTTGCATTTTTCAGTGAAAATAACCAAGATAAAGGTTTATGATCGGTAATAATTTTAAATTTAGTTCCATATAAATAAGGTCTGAAATGTCAGACGGCCCAAACTATAGCTAGAAGTTCTCTTTCTACGGTACTATAATTTATTTCGGCATCATTTAATGTTCTTGAAGCATATGCGATCGGTTTGTCTTTTCCTATTTCACCTTGTGATAAAACAGCACCAATAGCAAATTGGCTAGCGTCAGTTGTTAAGATAAAAGGTTTGGAAAAATCAGGATATTGTAAGATAGGATCATTAATTAACAAATTTTTACAAGTTTCGAAACATTGAATGTATTCAGGATTCAAATCAATTTTTACATCTTTTTTCAAACATTTAGTAAGCGGTTTGGTTAATTTAGCAAAGTCTTTTATAAATCGTCTGTAATAGCCTAATAGTCCAAGGAAGCCTTTTATTTGTTTTGGAGTCTTAGGTATGGGAAAATTTTTAATGGCTTGAATTTTGTCAGGATTGGGTTAATTCCGTCTGGTGTAATAATATGGCCTAAAAATGCTGTTTCTTTCTTGAGAAATTCGGATTTGTCTGGTTGAATTTTGAAGTTGGTTTCCCGAAGTCTTTGGAAAATTTTAGTTAAACTATCTATATGTTCATTAAGTGAAACTGAATAAATTATTATGTCATCAAGATAAACTAAACAAATCTTTCCTATGTAATCTCTAAGAATGTTATTTATTACGCGTTGAAATGTGGCTGGGGAGTTCTTTAAACCGAAAGGCATGCGTAAAAATTCGTAATGTCCGTCATCTGTACTGAAAGCTGTTTTTTCAATGTCCTTTTCGTGCATTTCAATTTGGTGAAAACCTGATGCTAAATCGATTGTTGAAAAATAATAACATCTGCCTAGTTTGTCTAAAACGTCTGAAATATTTGGGAGAGGGTATTTGTCATCTATTGTTTTATCATTAATTTTGCGGTAATCAACAACTATTCTCCATTTGCGTTTTCCGGAGGCGTCTAATTTTTTGGGAACAATCCAAATGGGAGAGGACCAGGGTGAATTGCTATGTCTAATTATTTGTTGGTTAAGCATTTCGTCAATTTGGCGTCGGACTTCTTCTCTGTGGACTATTGGATATCTATAAGATTTGGTATAAACAGGAATTTCGTCTGTTGTACGTATTGTATGTTTGACTTGGTTTGTAAACGTAAGTTTGTCGTTAGGTTTGTGAAAAGTGTCTTTGTATTTTTTGCAAATTTTTAAAATAGCGTGTTTTTCTTCGGAATTCATATGGTCTGTCCGTATTAAATTTTCGATGTCTGAAAAATCTATTTTCGAATCAATTCGGTCTGTACAAAAGTTGTAGAATTCAATTTCATTGGTCAGTTCTGCGTTTAAAGGTTTAGTCAGTGTTAGGTTAACTTCGTTTTCTGAAAGATTATGAATTTCGACTATAGCTTCATTGTTTTTTGCCAAAGTTACAGTATCGGGAATGAAACAATTTGGAAAATTTTGCTCTGTGATTAAAATTTCGCCTTCCTTAACATTAACGGGAATTTTGCATTTTTTTATACATCTCTCTGGGATTTTTTGATTAAAAAGAATTTTTTCTGGACTTCTCAAATAATGTAAATTTAAATTAGTATTAGGTAATACTAACAATTCATTATTTAAGTCAATGAGCGCCTTCAATTTTTTTAGATTATCAATTCCTAACAATCCATCGAAAGTTTCGTGAAATTTGAACAGACGGAATGAAAGATTTTCAATATTTTGGAATTCATTGAAGCTTGGGATGTTGCATGCAAAATTTTCTGTGTGGGTTGATAGAGCTGTTTTTATTGTACAGGGGTCAGAATAAATGAAATTTTTGAAATATCTATTAGCAATCTCTGGGCAAATAAATGATTTCGTTGAGCCTGAATCAATTAAAATTTTTAGGTCTGGATTACTTATTTGAATATAAGGAAGAGAATAATTTTGGAAACTGTGAAATTCAACTATGTTTGATTTTGTCGTTGTTCGTCCGTTTGAAAATCCACATGTGGTTCGTCAGAGTACGAATCTTGTTCTGAATCAACGTTTTCTGAATTGTAGAGTCTGTTATGTTGTCGTTGTTTGTTATTTGCGGAATTAATAGTTGATACGCCACTCATAGGTGTCGAGTCAGAACCATTTGTTGTATTGTTCGTTTGATTTGGAAATGGGGAATTTTGTTGGTTAGGTCTTAATGGTTGTTGAGTCATTTGGTTTGCCTGAAAGTTATTTGATTGGAAGCTATTTGGTTGGAAGTTATTTGTTTGGAAATTATTTGGTTGGGACATTTGTGGATTATAAAAATGTGGTTGGAAATGATGTTGTCTATTATAATTTGGAATTGCCGTATTTGAATTTCTAGGAAGTGCAAAATTGGAGCCGTTTTTCTGATAACTTTGTGGTTTACTATTTCTTTTACTATTGTATCTAAAGTGGTCTGAGTCATCTCTAACACTACTAACAAAGTCGTCCTTTTCTATAATCCTTAAAGCTTCTTCTAATGACGAAACGTTACGATTTCTGAGAAGTGAACTGTATGGCTGTTTAACGTGTGCTATGAATACGGCCAAGGCGCTTTTTTGGAAGTTGTTGCATCTATCTAGGATGATTTCTTTGTTTGTAAGGTGTAAGTATATATAATTATTATAAATTGTAATCAAATTTTGAAATCTTTCATAGAACTGATAAACGGTTTCATTTGGTAATTGTCTCATATGATGGAGATCAAAAGTTAAAGATATATCATCTCTATGGTCTGAATCTCTCTATCTTGATATTAGTACCCTAACTATATCATCTATTTCTCTAGCATTGGCAATTTCTATAGCATATTTAGCATTGTCATATAGTTTCGAAAAAAACTGCGCTCCTAATAATTTGTTCTGTATACATGTCGGATTACTACTGTCATGATATCTATTCTTGATTTCCCTAACTCTGAAAATATGAATTTAGTTCTGAGGTATTACCGCCAATGTTGGAATAGTGTCGATCAAATATGATCAAATTGGGAATGTTTTTGAAGGGACATATTTGCTAATGAGTTGCTAAGTTCTCTATAAATCAATACCACTTCCATAAACTATTCGCGTTACGTGGAATACGTTCAATAGAATGCAAAAATTAAAATAAAATATATAATATATATATATAATATATATATATATATATATTATTAATCAATTAATTAATTAAGAAAAATTTAAACTGTAAAAAATGCTTTCTTATCTCCAGCGCATGAGGATAAGGGAGGATGGCAATTTTACTATCATTACAATTTCCACTCACCAGTCCAGATGTTTCGGAGAATTTACTCTTCGCACTTTTTTCACAATATATTTTTTCACTGGCACTTTGCACACTATGAATTACATCACTTTGATTGATTGGAAATCCTGCGATAGGCCTTCCCGAATTAATCCTATTGATTTTTCTATCACTTTTACTAATTATTGGTTCCGAATTCTAAATGATTAAGATCAACGGATATCTGCGATAGATGATCCGAATTGATCCTAACCGACTGCGCCCAAATTTATACTCGTAATTCGAGAGTAAGATAAAAAAAAAACTTTATTCTTAAAATTACAATAAAATATATAAAATAACTGAATTTTACAATATAATGATAAATTATAACTGAACTGGTGTAAATACTGGCAAAGATTATCCTCCTCGAATGTAGAGATCTTGCTACTTATATAGTTAAAAATATGCTTTATCAGCAAGGAGGATCTTGTGGCTAGATATAAGCTATGTCAGCGGGATGGATCCCGTAACTTCTTTGTGAACTTTAGAAGACGGGGGCAAGAAACAAAACAGAGTGGGCTGTACATTCTGTAAACAAAGGAGCCATACGACAGAGGAATGTCAACACCTCAAAGCCCGACAAAACAGAAGAAACGCAAACCCTCCAGTAAATTTACAGCTCCGGTAAATATTCCGAGAGCCAATGCTAGACCCGCTGTACCCATCACGGTGCAAGACAAAAGGGATACGGTTCGTGGACACTGGCGCCGACCATAGCCTCGCAGGTTATTATTTGTATGAGGTTTTAAGAAAAACTGGCCATGAGTTTCAAAAGCGAAACATAAAGATGACCATGGCAGACGGAGAAGCAAGACCAAGGGATGTGGTAGTAACGACCACCATAGTGCACATAATGGGAAGACCGATAGCCACGGAGTTGTTTGCAATACCGACAGCGCAAGATCAAATTGCACGTTACTAGGCATGGATTTTCTTAGAAAAGCAGGTTTAGTGCTCAATTTAAATGACGTGGCAATTCAATGACAACACGGCAACGTACGAATTTGTGAGTGACCAAGAAATAAAGGAAGCCATAGAGAGAAATTTTAGCGGCATTTTGAATGTCGCGCGTTTACGTTTGCGTAACGAAGAATAACTCTATGGTCGTAGTTCTCGCACTTTTGAGCGCGGAAATTGTTACACTTAGCTTGTAAATGCTTAGGATTAAGTCCTTTTTAAAGCTGCCGTCGAAGGATAAACATCTCTTGTAAATATAACTATAATATCCTGACGAGTAAATAGATTATTGATAAGTATAACGTGCATTATTATTATATATAATAATTATATATGTGTATTACTTTCAGCTGGAAACATTCAGGTAAATAATAAATCGCATAATTAATGTTTCAAACATTTCAGAAGTGTGAATGAGCTACCCCACATGGTGATAAGTTTCGTGTTGTGTTAATATTATTTTGTTTCAATATATTAACGAGATTCGGTTTTTTGAAAAGTGAAGCGGTGTCGAATAACGTGTGTTACCAGTTTAGGTAATGGGTCTGTTTAAATCGTATGTCGATTTAGAAACAGTACGTACACCTTGTTCGTGAGAAGCGATTGCTGGAACTTTTCGTAGTTTTGTTTTTTCGTAGACTCATAGTAGGAAAAATGGAGGGAACGCAGACGCATTTGAGAAGTTCCAAAGCATGTTGAACGCGGACAATACGAGCATATGGGGACACGCGACGAGTTGTTTTATGACATGATGAGGGCGTTACTAAGACAGAAGGATAAGCAAACGAGACCGGTATATCACTTGATGACGGATTTGTCGAAATCTTTGGGGCATTTCGACGCCAGAACAGAAAAGGTAAATGAAGGCAAAGGCTGCAAAAGATTGATAGTTTAAAGTCACGGCATGAATGGTCGGATAATATTGCGTTGGACAATGCAATATGCCATTTGGTAGGTGCCGGACGTGATTGGTACGACACGGAGAGGAATGAAATAAAGTCGTGGGACAACATGTAGAGGATGGAGATACATCAAAGTGGGAACGCATGAAGAAAGAAACCAACTGAAGTCGGAAGAGGCCATTGTATACTATCTTCTAAGAGAAAACTGTGCCAGGATTTGACCTTAGTTTCCGGTAGACTAAACATGAAAATAGTTCTCGGACTACGAAATAAGCATTAGTGTTACTTAGAGGCAGGTGAAAGTCACAGCAATGCCAGACAACTAAGTGCAAGCATACTAAAGTATGAGAAGTTAGTATCAGACAGGAAAGCAAGTGAAAGTAGTGGGACGCAAACCAGAGAGTGTCCAGAGCCACTACGAAAACCAACCACGGTAGGAGAATAGCACAGTTTTAGAGAGAAGAAGTACTCTGGGAAGAAGAAAATTGAAGTGTTACAGGTGTAAAGAGAAGGGAAATCGTGCTCGTGCCTATTTGTCCGCTAGCCAAATGGCCGCTGACGTAATACGTCACTCGTATTCCAATTGCTGTAGCTGGTGACGTAGTTGTACGTTCTTGTACTGAGTAACAGTGCTTGTGCGGTCATCAGAGAGTCAATTTGAAGTTTTAATTATTTATATATTGAAATTGACTATGAACGATATTCATAATGGAACAACAGGCTGTTGAGTATAATAATAATATTTGCAATGATAATAGTGAAGTATATGCAGATATATTATCTGGGGATGAAAATAATATAAGTGAAAGTGATGAGTCAGACATTATTATTAGTGGAAAAGTTTTACCTATTGAAAGTAATTCGGAGAAGAGCGATTCCAATGACGAATTAACAATGACGAATTTATTGGCAATGATTTTTTTGAATTACTTGTAAAGGAAACGAACAGTGCCACTTGCAAAATGTCAATAAACATAAATCTACAAAGAAGATAAAACAATGGGAAGATACCACAATAGACGAAATGAAGAAATTTCTTGCTTTAAATATTTTAATGGGACAGTGTGAATAAGAGCAACTTGAACGATTATTGGTCTACGGGTTAACTTATAGAGAACCAGTTTTCGGAAAGTTATGCCTCGAAATAGATTTAGGCAAAATTTACAATCATTACATTTTTGTAATAATGATATAATATTAGAAACTACCGATGGACAAGTCAAAATCAAATCTATAATAAAATATTAATTAAATAAATTTAATACAATTTATAAACCCAAGCAAAATCTTTCATTGGATGAGGCAATGACACCCCATAGAGGTCGTTTGAGTTTCCGAGTGTGCAACCCCGGCAAAAATCGAAGTACGGGATGCTTGTCAGGTTGTTGTGTGAATCTGAAAGTGCTTATATCACAAATTTTAAATTGTATAACGGAAATGGGCAGAAATTACAAAACCTTGTAGAAGATGTTTAGAGAACTATGCGAAT
>NW_020538642.1:5000-19605 GCF_003426905.1 Ctenocephalides felis
TAATATGGACATTTTCGAATTTCCTTGCTCCCAAGGGCTCAAATGGCTCCAAATTGATAAAAAACAATTTTCTGAAAGTTTTAGCTCTTAATATTGTCTTTTAGATAGAGCGCAACTCAATCAAAGTTTTGTATGGAAATAGCATGAAAAAATTTTCAAAAATTTTGCAGAACGTCGAATTTTCAATAAAAAGTGACACGAATTTTCACTTTTAATTCATTTGTCGCTAAGTTATACCTAAAACTTTTTTTTTTAATTTTCAAAAAATTTTCCATGCTATTTCTATACAAAGTTTGATTGAATTGCGCTCTATCTAAAAGTTAATATTAAGAGCTAAAACTTTCAGAGAATTGTTTTTTATCAATTTGGAACCATTTGAGCCCTTGGGAGCCAGGAAATTCGAATATATCCATATTGAGGACCACCCTAAGGTATATATATATATATATATATATATATATATATATACATACAGGTGTGTATGTATGCACATTTATTTCACCCGTTTTCGTGATAATATTTTATTATATGTGAGGTTTACCTAGAGTGATTTATGAGGTGAATAGTTTTAATAAAAACTCGACTTATGGTTATGTAAATAGATCTCAAGTAGAAAACAAATAGCTGTTAAATTAATTTAGAAATAAATATAATGTAAATATACACATGTTAACTAATCCAATTATGAAGGAAAGCATTTGATTCATGAATATGTAGACAAATTTGTAAAAATGTATATTTGCTTTTATAAAATTAATTATTATTTAACAAAATAATTATATATTAAGAAAATATTCGAAGTGGGTAGATTTACATTTTATTACTGTTATATTATATTTTATAATATACTATTAGTTATAATTAGTATGCTTAATAAGACTTCGTTTAAATACAATGTTAATAATTAGTATTCAAAACTAAAGAAAATCAAAATTATATATAAGAGTATATTAGAAATTGTGAAGAGTTTACTAGAAACTTGTTATGACATGATAAATTGCGTTTATGAATTATAGTAATCTACAAATTTATGTAAATAACGTTAAATTTTATTGTTACATTTAAATGATATAGATTTAGTATTTTATTAAAATATTTAGTATAATTGACAGAAGAACTATTCAAAAATTACAACTACAAATTAATAGTGTTATGAATATATGCCAGAAGATTTAAGTTTTATTTTCCCCACCGTGGAGAGTCTAATTTTATTTTTAATTATGTGATATGTAGATTTAAATTAAATTGTACAAAATAAAACGTTAAAATAAACAAACCGATAACCTGATAAGTATTAGTTTTTATTTGAAAATTATTACTATAAAATTTTGAACTGTATATTTCGAATATGATGCATTACTAAAACCTCTTCAATACAATTTCCAATTGATATTATATACTTTTCAAAGGCCTATAATATTTTAAGACGTGTATTTTAGATCATGAAGTCTACCACTGCACAAAAGTTGCATTAAAATCATTTAAAATAATTTCTGAGCACATATGCTGATGGCATTGCGATTACTTCAAGTTCAACAAAGATGCACAAATAGCAACTTCTAAATTCCAAAACTATCTGACTAAAATAAAATTATGGATAGAAAAATTTAACATCAATTCACTTATTTAATCCTTGTTTTTCTTCTTTATTTCCTTTGTTCTGATTTTCAATACCAACTTTCAACTTATAGATTAAAATCGTAATCTGATTGTTGAAACAAGCTATGAACAATGAAAAAAATAATTTCAACGATCAATTTCGAAAAAAAACTAATCAGCACAATTCTCAATTGATTTTTTTCTCTGTTGAAGATTTTTGGTTAAAACGTGTAATTTTTTTTGCATATATCGCGTACTTTGCAAAACTAATCAACGCGAAATCCTAACGAGTGTCGTCAAAGGGTTTTTGAATTCTTGAAATCGGTGCCGCAGTTTTTGGAGAATGACCAGTTTTGGCTCGCATATACAGTCGGTTATTTATAATTTTGAAACAAACGATTCAGAATGACTTAAAACGTAGAGGAAACAAAATTAGCAAGCCGGATTTTCTGACAAAAACTAACTCCTCCTACGGTAGAGTGATACCATAAACCGAGTTTTTGGTGTACAGCCCTTAGATCAATAGTATTTGGTCTATGAGTTGAATCCTTCAAAAAACTAGCTAATATTGGTACTTTGCCTTGAGGAAGTTACATGAACTTCCCGATATGTGTAAATAATCGACTTAATCAATAAAAAATAAATTAATTTATGATTGATTAAAAGTATTCCGGGTGGATTTATTACAATTGAAAACAAATCAACACGTTAACTCGAAGTCTTTTCTAAAAGCAAATTTTTAAATATCAATTTTTATAATTAATCCAGTTTGCGTAGGATTGTTTTAGTACTATAATGGTTTAGTATGTTCATTAAGACCAAGTACTCTATTGTCATACCTAGTGAATCGTTCTAAATTTAATTTTAACAAACGTCAAAAAACTACTCATTTTCTCAAGCTTTGATGAATTTTTAAAATTAAACTACTTGCCGTAAGGCCGTAATATTTCAGTAAGTTCTATAAGACCATGATATCTCCAAAAAAGTTCCATATAAATCGACTTAAATTTTTTTTTCAACAGTCAATTACAAGAACGGCTTGGTAGATTTTCACCTAAAACTAATCAGTATCATTTTCAACTAATATCTTATGAACAGTTTTTGACTTTTCAAAAATGGACGAAAAGTTTAACACTTTTTTCCAAATTATTTAATCCACATCAAAACACTAGGCTTTTAAATTTTTAATGAAAGTTCTAATTTTGACAAACGTCAAAAAAACGATACTAATACTTTGACGAATTTTTAGAATTGAACAATTTGTCGTAGGCCAGTAATATTCTAGTATAACCTATAAGACTATGGTATCTACTGTCCAAAAAAAAATCATAAAAATTTCGATTTACGGCAAAAAATCTGTTCACACACACACGCACACACATATATACACATACACACACACCATTCCAAATTTGATCTCATTCGATTCAGAATGGCGGCAAACGCCGAGAAAACATATAATTAACGAATCGGAGTTTTTGATGAAAACATAAACTTCTCCTTCCGGAAATTGAAAATGTCATTTACACTTTATAGCGTGTTTCAGACACATACGGTTAGGCTTGTATATCCTTTGGTTATACGGCACTTAAGCCGCCTGCATCGCAGTCAAACTGGCTTACTTTATACTAACGTTAAACTCAATGATTCAAATATCATAATATATACCCGGTAATATATTTGATCTCAAACAATTCACATCTAGTCATCCTACAAAACAATATTTCGTTCGTAATAAATTCGCCTTCAAAATTTTCCCGTGTTTTTTACCATTTTATTTATAACCCACAAGATGAATAAGGACGCGTGTGAGCTGATGGCCCATTACTTGCCGTGCGGCCTTAACCTGGCCAAGACCGCCGATCCGGACGGGGACGCGAAAGTCTGCGACTGTCTCATAGTCATCGGTCCTCAAGGATGCGTTCATCCTAGCATCGCTGGCGATTTGGAATGCAGGAGGAATAAAGATAAAAATTTTGATTTTGAGGTAACAAATATTCATATGTTTTGATATAATCTAAATATAATACCAAAACCACTTATGTGTTGGAGATATAATATATAATGAGTTGCCCTACCCCTTATGATACATGTATCATATATGTATTGGATGGTCTGCGGTTGTCTCCTAAAAGTGCCGATTCAAAACAATTGAGCTAAATATAATGTAAATTAATATTTCATTGTTCGTGAGACTAAAACAGTTTTTAAGCATAGCAAAAAGTATTATCTACATATATATAAAAATAAGCCAGGTTTTCCTTCCTGACGATTTAACTCCAGAACGCACGAACCGATTTCGACAATTTTGCATTATTTACGTCAGACGTTGCCTGTTCACGAGTTGCAAAACGATCCACTTTGCTTGTGTTAATGTCAGACCAAAAAACAAAAAATGTGGTTTACCAAAGAGCACTTCAATGAAACGGATAATTTGCGGATTCACTTTCATTTACTTAGAGAAGTTCAACCAAAAAACACTTCATTTTTGTAATAGAAATAAATTCATTAGTGTTGTATAATAAAATCAAATTTTTTCTTTTTAAATATGAAACAAACAAAAATTTCTTCATCTTTCTCACAAAACCATCTGGTGGCGAAACGGAGTTTGTCGGGTTTGCTAATATTATATATAATAACACTTTAAGAGCAGACTATTTCCAAACAACTTTTCCTAAATAAAGTTTTCGCTTTTACTAACATCCAATTAACGTGATTTTTAATTGATATATTGTAAACTAACTTATTATATTATAAATTAAATATAGTACTCAAATACAAGCATATATGTCCTAAAAGTGCGGCCCGTTTTTCCAAACTTTATGAATTTTTATAACTCAACCGCTATTCGTATTTTGGCATATTCGTTGAGATTGAAGTTTCAATGAAAAGGCAAAGATGTTTTGGAACATTTAATTCTAAGGGCTCGCCCGTACATAAGCGGTTAAGAGTGTCGGGACTTGATTCAGAGGTCTCGGGTTTGATACCCACTTCGAGCAGCCTGCGTCAGGCGGCAGTGACAACGATTTTCACCTGGAAATATAGATAGCAATATGCTTCCAAGTGAAAATAGCCATCACTCGGCATTGCTTCATCAACAAAAAAGTCAGCCCTATTAGATAAATTTTAATAATAAAATCATCGAATATGAATGGATTAACCATTGGATTACCATCTAAAAATACAAAGAAAGGATAAGTTTCAGCTAAACAGCTCTGATTGCTTTTAAGATATGATAACAATAAAACAAAATCCAAAGAAACGAACCATTTGATCATTGCTAAAAAAATGTAACAACTGAAAATCCTAAAGTTCGGAATAATACGTGGGCAATTTTTTTACATTTTTCTGTTACTCATTACGGCCAATTGTCCAGCAAAACTAATCAACGAGAATCCTTATTGAGTTAGACAGAATAGCTTTTAAATTATTTATACTGTTCGGATCATCGGTTTTTGAGAATACATCGACGAACGGTCAAAAATCGGCTTACATGCCGCACACACTTATATTATACACACTCCCATATTTTTGCCAAATTTGGTAAAGAAAATAAATAATTAGCAAGTCAGATTTTCTGGAAAAAACTAACTTCTTCCTCGCTAAGGTAAAAATTTACTATCATTTTTCCATTGCAGCTTGGATATAAAACTGTAGAATAAACGATATCCGAACTACAGATTCACTAGCATATCATAGGAAAACGGAAAAAAAAATTAATAGCACAATACACCTTATGAATCTGCAAGAACAATCGTCTGCTTTTTATTAATAAAACTAAGGGTACCATATTTTTTATGTCGAAACAGCACCGGCAACTTATTTAAGCTTATTTAACTTAGTTAAGCTGATCCGGAAAAAAGAAAGGGGGCTATGCTAAATAGCTTAAATATGATTTATATAATGAATACTTTAATTGTCTATGATAGATACTAATTATGGAGTTAATAAAAACAAGTTCTTTTAAATTAATTCAAGCTTTGTAATCAAAGTTACTAACTTTTAGTAGGACTTTATTGTTCGATTATGTAGTACTTATATTATATCTTATATTTTTAGATCTTCGGATTTAAGCCTTGTATAAAGTTTTGTTAATTTTTTTTATAAATAACTTAAAGTAAAAGCTGGCACTCATGCCAGTAAGATTAATTAAATAACTTAATTATAGGTAAATTGAAAATGGAAGTTCGAAATTATTATTATAAGAAGATATTTTGAACCGCCTTTTAAATTTTGCATTCGGTAATTTTCTCATTCATAACTTATTGTTACATATATGCATAGTCGTTGTATAGATCATTTTAAGATATTTGATGGATATTTGTAATATTCAAGTCTGTCCAAAAATTCAATTTAAATCTAATACTTCTCGAAAAAAGAAACCGGGACCATCCGAGACAAAAAATATAAATCAATTGAAAAATCTAATTTGAGACAAATATTGTCTTTAGAAAAACCTCGGGATATAAGGTGGAAATCCGGGACGTATGGTCACTTTAATAAAACAGCTATGAAAAGAATAAATATACATTAATATTTTATTTGATAAATTTATATCGATTTAAATTTAAATATCAGAGATATACTTATGTTATGAATAATATATAATATTATAAATAAAAAATTAAAATATAAATATGTATAGTTAGAATTTTATTGAAAATATTTAAGTTTAGAAGATGTATTATAGCAAATAAATGTTAATGGCTAATTGTGTAATTAGAGGAAACCAATAAAGGAATATATATATATATATATATATATATATATATATATATTAGGGCGGGTCGATTTAGGGGTCGCATGATTTGCGAATTGCAGGGATCAAAATAAGATACTTTGCTGAAGAAACTATTCAGGGAGGGCCCCAGGGTGTAAATTAAGAAAATGGATGGATTGGCCATCCAAGTTAGTGGATGTCGGTCATACATTTGGACGCGATTGAAGCACTCTAAATGGGTCAAAATGGAATTCTTAGAATTTTAACTCTTATATTTGAGTCAATGCACGCGACATCAGAATTTATTTTAGAGGTATAGTTTCTATAGCAAAGTATCTTATTTTGATCCTTAATATCCGAAAATCATATGTGCCTATGCGACTTTTTTTAACCCATACAAATCGACCTGCTCTAATAATAATAATAATAATATATATATATATATATATATATATATATATATATATATATATATATATATGTTAAAGTAGTTAATTTTGATGTTGAGAAATATGAGTAAGTTCTTCAAGGGCATACATCAAATAAAAGGCAAAGATTTAGAAGTTAATCTTTAATTTTTCCAAACGTTTCGACATAGTATTTTATGTCATCATCAGTGGATATAAATATGGTCTTACATCAGTGGCTAGCGCAAGGAACACAATTTTGCACTATCATATATACATTAACTTGTTTTTTTTATATTAATTTGTTGAACAGAGTATAGCAAAATATTTGTGAAATATATAATATATTTTGCACAGAGAACGTAGTTTATGTGACAGAGCCCGAGGCTGTAGTCGAGTCAACTACAGCCTCGGGCTCTGTCACATAAACTACGTTCTCTCTATACTCTGTTCAACAAATTAATATAAAAAAAACAAGTTAATGTATATATGATAGTGCAAAATTGTGTTCCTTGCGCTAGCCACTGATGTAAGACCATATTTATATCCACTGATGATGACATAAAATACTATGTCGAAACGTTTGGAAAAATTAAAGATTAACTTCTAAATCTTTGCCTTTTATTTGATGTATGCCCTTGAAGAACTTACTCATATATATATATATATATATTTATATATTAGGGTGGGCCAATTTTTTGCATATTGAGGCACCTCGCTAATTTAACTTTTTACATCATTTGAAACAATATTGTAAAAAAAAGCATAACCCGCAAATAAATTTAAAGCCAGCGAAAAATTTAAAACATTTTTTAATTTAAACGAAAAATTTAAAAATCTCATGAAAAATATATTATGACATATATCGAGGTATACATCATTTTATTCGTAATTTTATTCTGCATCTTTCGTACGAACAAAGTTTTTTCGTATCTTTCACGGTTTAGATAGTATAGAGCAATCTGTGTAGTTGTTAACTTGTCAAAATGCAAAGTGCGGCTAGGTTGAAGCAACACTCCTCGCGATTCGATATTTCTCCAAAGAAAACATATAAAGTATTATACATCATTAGAAAGGTCTCAAAATTCTTAGTTCTTTTTCCATATATCACAACTTCGAATTTTGCACGGTGTGGCCTACAGGCGAGTTGCCGTCGTGAAAATTCGGAAAAATTGGAAAATCTATAGAAAATTATATGAGCACACCTAACCATTTATATACCATTTTATTCGTAATTTTATTCTGCATCTTTCGTGCGAACAACGTTTTTTCGTATCTTTCATGGTTTAGATAGTATAAAGCAATCTGTGTGATTCACTACATTATCGCTTCGGCTGGCACCAGACATTTGCACTTTGAAATGCAAAGTGCGGATAAGTTAGAGCAACACTCCTCACGATTCGATATTTCTCTAAAGAAAACATATAAAGTATTATACATCATTAGAAAGGTCTTAAAATTCTTAGTTCTTTTTCCATATATCACAACTTCGAATTTTGCACGGTGGGGCCTACAGGCGAGTTGCCGTTATGAAAATCGGAAAATATAGAGAAAATTATATAAACACACCTAACCATTTATATACCATTTTATTCGTAATTCTATTCTGCATCTTTCGTACGAACAAAGTTTTTTCGTATCTTTTATGGTTTAGATAGTATAGAGCAGTGATTCCCAAAGTGGTCCACATGGACCCCTAGGGGTCCATGTCAACTTTCAAGGGGTCCACGGCGGCAAAAACAAAATTTGGGGGTCCACGAAATGAAATGGGGGTCCACGGCAGTGAATTACAATAAATACACCATGTTAAAATCTGTTTATTTACGTTAAACTATAATATAATACAAAGATTTACAATAAATCTTTTGATATAGTTGGCAATATTTAGAAATGATTCAAGAAGAAAAGAAAAAAATACATATTTATATAAAGTGTGTAAGTTGTAGCATGTAGGCATTCGAGTTGTGGATGCTGGCTGTTGAAAAGCTTAATTTTGGTAAGATTTTTGCCCTTAGAATTTATAAATACCAAATATAGAGGTTTAAATGGCAATTTAACGAAGTGTGACATAGATACCACTTATTTGGATTCGATAAACAAAATTTTATTTGAATTTTAGTCCCTTCAGCAACAGATTTGGACTCAAGTGTTTTGAACTAAACTTTTAGATATTTAAATTACTCAGGTAATTTTGTGCTTTGGTGGACAGTAAATTACAGATATAGTTTATTTTTGGGTTGGTTATTGAAGAAAGTTGCTTATATGAAATGTTTACTGGGTTTGGTAGTGCTTAATGATGTTTCTGATTATTATAGCAGTTCTACCATCAGTTGTTCCACGTGGATTAATGTTGTAACTGGTTGCATGGCATCGTACCTTAAGGCAAATTGCTGGAACTTCCCGTACCGTGAATTAAATTTTTTAAAAAACTTTTAAATTTTTTTGAAAACATTAAAAAATAGATTTTTGAGAATTTTAAAATTTCGGAAAAAATTTGACTTTTTTTGAAAAATTTGATTTTTTTTATATTTTGATTTTTTTTATATGTACTTTTAATTTTTCTGAAAGTTTTGAACTTTTTTTAAAGCAATCGTGCTGCGTTGCTGTTTTTGAGATAAAATATCGAAGCGCGTAAGCGCCGCATCGCAATCCAACGGATCGACATTGATACGGAAACCATAGAAATGCCAACAAAATTTATACTTATTATTAAAATCTCTATAAAATATCTGATAATTTGATATGCATTTGTCTAATGATCATTTTTGACCGCCAAATGGCATTTTTTTACTTTTTTCATTCGATCTATGAAACCGCTAGACCTGCCTTCGAAAAATTATTATACTATATATAAAAATGTTCATTTTCGTTTTTTTTGCGATTACTATAACTTACCCTACGGGGAGTTAAAAATCAAATTTGCTTATTTAAAAAAAGTCTAAGTTAGTAAAGCGTATTTTCTAAAATACATATGATCAATTCGATGATGTATTAAAAATAAAATAAAGCCGCTATTCATTACTTAAGTTTTGAAACTACACTCATTAATCTATTTATCTTAGCGAAGTCCATTTTAAATTCATTTTGTTGCTCGATATATTAAGTTGAGCATAGGATGATCTGCTAATAGTATCACAAATAACAAATATATGTTACGTCATAAAATAAAATAAAACTAGCTGTAAGTGGAATTCTGTCTTGAGGCAATTATGGCATCGTGCCTTAAGGCAAATTGCTGGAACTTCCCGCACCGTAACGAAATGTTCGAGGAATACTGAATGTTTTCAAATAGATTATTATAAATATTGTAACATTGTGTAATATTTATAAGAATTATATAAACTGAATTGCAGAGTTGAAATTATTTGTAAAGTATATTAGAACTATAGTCAGAATTAAAAATAAAATCTGAAATATTTTCGATATACAAAAAACTAAAAAAAATACAAAAAAGAACAAAATTTTTTTTTCCAAAATCAATTATTTTGTTAAGACAAGCAGAAAGTTCTTTGAATCATTTAAATCGGACGCTTAGTTCTCTCAAAAACTGCCATTTTTTACATATTTAGCTCCGTATCTTCAAAATGGCTGGGCCTGCCTTTGCCAAAAACTAATCAGCTCTTTTCCCTATCAATGGGTATCGAAAGTTTTTTGAACAATTCAAATCGGTTGATCCGTGCGCCCTGAAACGTGACTGGAAATTTGTATCCATACATACATACACACACACACACACACACATCCATTTTTTCTGAGGTATGCCAAAACGTTCAGAAACCTTCAAAACGTCGAGAAATGTAAAAATTTTCAATTCCGATTTTCGGCCCATTACAATAACTTACCCTACGGGAAGTTAATAATAAAGGAAAATCATCAAAATCGGAAACAAAAAATTTTCATCCAAAATCGGAATACAATACGTGACCCAAGGGTCATGCTATAATTTCAGTTTTTTCTTCTTTATTCGGCAACCGTTGAGAATATTAAAATGCAGTTTCTTTCATGTTATTCTAGCTGACAAGACAATTCACCTGACGTTTAATTGAAGCTTCTACGTGCCCGGGAAGTCTGTGAAAATTTAAAAAAACTAACAAATTTTTCTTCCATTTTTTGGGCATTTTTACTCGTAAAATCTTTAAGCGCTTATAACTTTTGAACGATATTTCTTTCGGATATTGAGGTTCCCAGATGAAATACTCTAAATCAAAAGATCTTTAACCCAGTATAAGAATTTTTAAGATGCCTCTTACCGTTCGCGAGATATATCCCGAAAACAGTTTCAAATTTACAAGTTTGGAACAGTTAAACGCCTATATCTCGGAAAATATTCAACATAGGATCATGATGTATATGAATGAAATATGCGCATTTAAAATATGTATCTGCAGGTGCAAAAATTTTTATGATAGCTCCAACCGTTCTCGAGATATTCGCTAAAAACCATTCGCTCTTTTCACATATTAAAAATGCGTTTTTCTCGAAAACTATTTGAAGTGCGATCGAAATTTTTTAATAGCATTTTCCTTATGTCATAAGGTATCAACGTTGTGAAAATCATCAAAATCGGAAACAAAAAATTTTCATCCAAAATCGGAATACAAAACGTGACCCTAGCATCATGCTATAATTTTAGTTTTTTCTTATTTATTCGGCAACCGTTGAGAATATTAAAATGCAGTTTTTTTCACGTTATTCTAGCCCACAAGGCAATTCACCTGACGTTTAATTGAAGCTTCTACGTGCCCGGAAAGTCTGTGAAAATTAAAAAAAACTAACAAATTTTTCGTCCATTTTTTGGGCATTTTTACTCGTGAAATCTTTAAGCGCTTATAACTTTTGAACGATTCATCGTAGGATATTGAGGTTCCCAGATGAAATATTCTAAATCAAAAGATCTTTAACCCAGTATAAGAATTTTTAAGATACCTCTTACCTTTCGCGAGATATATCCCGAAAACCGTTTCAAATTTACAAGTTTGGAACAGTTAAACGCCTATATCTCGGAAAATATTCAACATAGGATCATGATGTATATGAATGAAATATGCGCATTTAAAATATGTATCTGCAGGTGCAAAAATTTTTATGATAGCTCCAACCGTTCTCGAGATATTCGCTAAAAACCATTCGCTCCTTTTCACATATTAAAAATGCGTTTTTCTCGAAAACTATTTGAAGTGCGATCGAAATTTTTTAATAGCATTTTCCTTATGTCATAAGGTATCAACGTTGTGAAAATCATCAAAATCGGAAACAAAAAATTTTCATCCAAAATCGGAATACAAAACGTGACCATCATGCTATAATTTTAGTTTTTTCTTATTTATTCGGCAACCGTTGAGAATATTAAAATGCAGTTTTTTTCACGTTATTCTAGCCCACAAGACAATTCACCTGACGTTTAATTGAAGCTTCTACGTGCCCGGAAAGTCTGTGAAAATTTAAAAAAACTAACAAATTTTTCGTCCATTTTTTGGGCATTTTTACTCGTGAAATTTTAAGCGCTTATAACTTTTGAACGATTCATCGTAGGATATTGAGGTTCCCAGATGAAATATTCTAAATCAAAAGATCTTTAACCCAGTATAAGAATTTTTAAGATACCTCTTACCTTTCGCGAGATATATCCCGAAAACCGTTTCAAATTTACAAGTTTGGAACAGTTAAACGCCTATATCTCGGAAAATATTCAACATAGGATCATGATGTATATAAATGAAATATGCGCATTTAAAATATGTATCTGCAGGTGCAAAAATTTTTATGATAGCTCCAACCGTTCTCGAGATATTCGCTAAAAACCATTCGCTCCTTTTCACATATTAAAAATGCGTTTTTCTCGAAAACTATTTGAAGTGCGATCGAAATTTTTTAATAGCATTTTCCTTATGTCATAAGGTATCAACGTTGTGAAAATCATCAAAATCGGAAACAAAAATTTTCATGCAAAATCGGAATACAAAACGTGACCCTAGCATCATGCTATAATTTTAGTTTTTTCTTATTTATTCGGCAACCGTTGAGAATATTAAAATGCAGTTTTTTTCACGTTATTCTAGCCCACAAGACAATTCACCTGACGTTTAAATGAAGCTTCTACGTGCCCGGAAAGTCTGTGAAAATTTAAAAAAACTAACAAATTTTTCGTCCATTTTTTGGGCATTTTTACTCGTGAAATCTTTAAGCGCTTATAACTTTTGAACGATTCATCGTAGGATATTGAGGTTCCCAGATGAAATATTCTAAATCAAAAGATCTTTAACCCAGTATAAGAATTTTTAAGATACCTCTTACCGTTCGCGAGATATATCCCGAAAACCGTTTCAAATTTACAAGTTTGGAACAGTTAAACGCCTATATCTCGGAAAATATTCAACATAGGATCATGATGTATATGAATGAAATATGCGCATTTAAAATATGTATCTGCAGGTGCAAAAATTTTTATGATAGCTCCAACCGTTCTCGAGATATTCGCTAAAAACCATTCGCTCCTTTTCACATATTAAAAATGCGTTTTTCTCGAAAACTATTTGAAGTGCGATCGAAATTTTTTAATAGCATTTTCCTTATGTCATAAGGTATCAACGTTGTGAAAATCATCAAAATCGGAAACAAAAAATTTTCATCCAAAATCGGAATACAAAACGTGACCATCATGCTATAATTTTAGTTTTTTCTTATTTATTCGGCAACCGTTGAGAATATTAAAATGCAGTTTTTTTCACGTTATTCTAGCCCACAAGACAATTCACCTGACGTTTAATTGAAGCTTCTACGTGCCCGGAAAGTCTGTGAAAATTTAAAAAAACTAACAAATTTTTCGTCCATTTTTTGGGCATTTTTACTCGTGAAATTTTTAAGCGCTTATAACTTTTGAACGATTCATCGTAGGATATTGAGGTTCCCAGATGAAATATTCTAAATCAAAAGATCTTTAACCCAGTATAAGAATTTTTAAGATACCTCTTACCGTTCGCGAGATATATCCCGAAAACCGTTTCAAATTTACAAGTTTGGAACAGTTAAACGCCTATATCTCGGAAAATATTCAACATAGAATCATGATGTATATAAATGAAATATGCGCATTTAAAATATGTATCTGCAGGTGCAAAAATTTTTATGATAGCTCCAACCGTTCTCGAGATATTCGCTAAAAACCATTCGCTCCTTTTCACATATTAAAAATGCGTTTTTCTCGAAAACTATTTGAAGTGCGATCGAAATTTTTTAATAGCATTTTCCTTATGTCATAAGGTATCAACGTTGTGAAAATCATCAAAATCGGAAACAAAAAATTTTCATCCAAAATCGGAATACAAAACGTGACCCTAGCATCATGCTATAATTTTAGTTTTTTCTTATTTATTCGGCAACCGTTGAGAATATTAAAATGCAGTTTTTTTCACGTTATTCTAGCCCTTAAGACAATTCACCTGACGTTTAAATGAAGCTTCTACGTGCCCGGAAAGTCTGTGAAAATTTAAAAAAACTAACAAATTTTTCGCCCATTTTTTGGGCATTTTCACTCGTGAAATCTTTAAGCGCTTATAACTTTTGAACGATTTATCGTAGGATATTGAGGTTCCCAGATGAAATACTCTAAATCAAAAGATCTTTAACCCAGTATAAGAATTTTTAAGATGCCTCTTACCGTTCGCGAGATATATCCCGAAAACCGTTTCAAATTTACAAGTTTGGAACAGTTAAACGCCTATATCTCGGAAAATATCAACATAGGATCATGATGTTATGAATGAAATATGCGCATTTAAAATATGTATCTGCAGGTGCAAAATTTTTATGATAGCTCCAACCGTTTCTCGAGATATTCGCTAAAACCATTCGCTCCTTTTCACATATTAAAAATGCGTTT
>NW_020538643.1:0-24526 GCF_003426905.1 Ctenocephalides felis
AAACAATTAGGCTCTAAAAAGAAAACCATTAAAACATTTCATAACTTGAATTAATTGAAAAAGAAAAAAAAAATTGCATAAAATTACATATACTTTATACTTACAGTTTATTAATTTACCATGTATATGACCTAATAGCATCTATACCTATAAAATTTAACTTAATCAGCAATCAACTGCAATAAATGGTCTTCGATTATGCAAAAACATTACTGAAATGTAATAAGTTATTTATTGAAGGTAAAATAATAACATAAAGACGATAAAGACATTAATAATAAAAGAAAAAAAAAATTAATTGAATAAAAAGACCATTAAGTCAAAATAAAAAAAAATATCTATAAATAACATTGTTTCAAAATTACTATGCTCCCAAAATTTTGCTTACCAATCATAATTGGAGAGAATTTGCCTTGAAACCCGATAACCTGCATAATGTTTATGTTTACCAAACAATACGAGCTGTTCTGTTTACTATTTTCTTGACTTCAGTTGACCTCGTATTTCTTTCGGTATTTATAATTATATAATTTTTGTAATAGTATTACCACTATTACAGTCATAGATTTGAATTCGTCTGTCTTCTTCATTCTTCATTCAGCGCTCGAAGCGAACACATCGATTATACAATACCTGAGTACAATCAACAAGCATAATAAACAGCATTTATTTAGTCACAGTTTAGTGTAGTGTTTGATCTAGTAAGTGACTTTACTTGTGAATTCAGTGCTTTTTAATTAAAATACCAATTGTGGAATCATTTAACATCATTCACGAAGACCAAAATAATTCTACTCAACTAGTTCTGAACCAGATGACTACAAAAAGAAATAACGATGATGCAGTAAACAGATCAACATTGTCGGATCCAACTCCCATTCCATCAACAAGTAATTTGTCTTCAATAGCAACAATGGATCCAGAGTCCACTGCACGCGATGTGATTGATTACACGAATAAAAACCCATGGCAAGAGGTAACTTCCGCTAAAAGACGTCGCCCGAACAACGCAGTAAGTAATGAAAGCGTTCCCATAAAATTAGCCAACAAATTCAGCGCTCTAGAAAACAAAGTTTCTAAACCATCAGACGAGGCAACAGATACAAAAAAATCTACTCCTCCGCCTTTATTTGTCTACGGGGTTCGAGATTACAATCTTATGATAGCGGATATTAATTCAATTATTAATAAAAACAAATACATCACTAAATACCTACCCAATAAAACTATTAAATTCAACATTTTTGAAATAGAAGACTACCGCAATTTTGTTAAATTTCTGCGTGAAAGAGACGTCGTTTTTCATACCTACCAGATAAAAGCGGAACGCTCATACAGGGTTGTACTCAAATATCTGCACTACGCCACAGATAAAAATGATATCAAAGCCGCAATTGAAAAAGAAGGTCATCCTGTCAGAAATATTACTAATATCATACATCCGAAAACTAAACAACTGCTGAACATGTTTTACATAGACTTAGAACCCAAAGAAAACAATTCGTCAATTTTTAAAATGAATAAAATGTTAAACCAAATAATTCATTTTGAGCCCCCAATAAGATCATCTAATATTCCGCAGTGTGTAAGGTGCCAAATGTACGGCCATACCCAGCGTTATTGCAACCGCAGATTTATATGTGTAAAATGCGGCTCTGATCATGAGTCTAAAAAGTGTACAAAAGCAGCTGAAGCCCCGCCCCTTTGTTATCATTGCGGCGATAATCATACCGCAAACTACAAAGGCTGTTCTTACTACCTTCACCTTGTCGGTGCAGATAACGATCAAGCAACAATAGGCAGAAGTAACGGGACTTATTTACACACAAATGCAAACCGGTACAAATCCAACCTACACAACAATAGAATTTCTCAGTACGCAAATCCTCAGCATATGTCTTATGCTCAGGTAATAAAATCGCAATCAAAACTATTTAACAACAATCAAAATCACATTAACAACAGTAATTCTCCATCGATGTCTGATTTCCTGACTGAATTTAGAAATATGTTTAGCCAGTTAATGGAACAAAACACCATGATTGTCAAAATGTTATCAACATTAATCAACATTAAAAAAGCTAAATAATGGCTAATATTTTAAACTTAGGATTATGGAATGCTAACGGCTTGTATCAACACAAAGCCGAAGTAGAATTATTTTTGAGACACAACAATATCGACATCTTTTTAATTAGTGAAACACACTTCACCAAGTATTCAAACTTTTATATACCAAATTACAAGACATACTTCACTAACCATCCCGATGGCACCGCACATGGTGGGACTGCCATTATTGTAAAATCCAATCTTCTTCATTACGAACTGGATAAATACGAATCTGAAATTTTGCAAGCCACATCAATTTCATTAAAAATGAATTCATTCAACTTATGTGCTTCTGCAGTCTATTGTCCGCCGAGGCACAATATAACCAGTTTACAATTTCAAGATTTTTTCTCTACACTAGGTAGTCATTTCATCGCCGGCGGAGACTACAACAGCAAACACGTCAATTGGGGCTCAAGATTAAATAATCCTAAAGGAAAACAGCTATATGATACAATACATAAACTCAATTATAGTGTTCTTTCTTCAGGTTCCCCCACCTACTGGCCGAGCGATCCTGCCAAAAAACCAGATCTATTGGACTTTTTTGTATCATCGGGTATAAGCTCAATTCACAAGGAAGTACGAGCAAGCTACGACTTATCATCTGACCATAGTCCAGTAATAGCCAGCATAAGCACTTCGGCAAGTATTTTTAAACCCTCCTCTAGGATCTGCAACCATGAAACAAACTGGGACATCTACCGGAAGTTCGTAGAAGACAAAGTTAACCTCAAAGTTAAACTTAAAAATTCCGCTGATATCGAAAACACCATCGATTCCTTTAATACTCTTCTATACGATGCTGCAAAGTTTGCTACTCCTACTCCTGTTACGACAGAAAACTCCTGCCAGACAACAACATATGAAATAAAAAGGCTCATAGCAGAAAAAAGAGAAGCTAGGCGTAGGTGGCAACATAGTCATTTGCCCACAGACAAAAACATTTTCAATAACCTGAGCAACAAGTTGAAAGCAAGGTTAAAGGAACTCAATCAAGTGAGATTTAATAACTATGTATCCAGTTTGAATCGTTTTGACAATTCTATCTGGAAACCCGTCAAAAATAAACTTAAACCTAACTTTCAAAATCCTCCAGTTCGTATAGATACCCAGACCTCTGCATGGGCAAGAAGTGACAAAGACAAAGCAGATATATTTGCGAAATACTTAGCTACAGTTTTTCGGCCTAACAATTTATCAAATTATAATGTCAACATTAGTCCTGCTTTAGACCATAATAGCAGTCACGAAAGCGAGAAACGTTTCTTGTCTCTCAAATTAGTAGTTAGTGAAATAAAGAAAGTTAAAGCAAAAAAATCGCCTGGAATAGACCAAATATCTCCCAGAATGCTCAAAGAATTGCCTGTAAAAGGATTCATTATAATCACCTATATCTTCAACGCTATTGTGAGACTTGACTACTGGCCAAATCAATTCAAGACCTCTTTAATAAAGATGATTCCAAAAACTGGCAAGGATCAACACTTAGTCACATCTTATAGGCCAATCAGCCTTCTTCCTATATTGTCAAAAATTTTAGAAAAACTGTTACTACAAGATATTTTGAAGGAATCCAATATCTTCCCTGATCACCAGTTTGGATTTCGTAAAGAGCACTCAACCATACAGCAGTGTCACAGGATTGCCAGTCATATCTATAACTCATTCGAATCCAAACAATATTGCACCGCCGTCTTTTTGGACGTCAAACAAGCATTCGACAAAGTGTGCCACGACAGACTCGTCACAAAAATTAGACTCTACTTACCAGTAAAGTATCATAATATCTTAACATCATATATTGTCAACAGAAAGTTTATAATCAAGGTTAATTCCTCGTCGTCTGACGTATTTCCTATCAAGTCAGGGGTACCGCAGGGAAGTGTGTTGGGTCCATTCCTATACACCCTGTTTACGCGCGATATTCCTACAACATCTATTACCACAATCGCCACTTTTGCAGACGACATATCAATTTTATCCACTGATGACAACCCTAGTACTGCTTGTTTAAAACTGCAGTATTATCTTAATTTGATCGAAGATTGGACCAAACTGTGGAACATAGGCATCAATGAGTCTAAGTCTAGCCACATTACTTTCACTCTTAACAAACAATCGTGTCCTGCAGTGTTCTTAAATGGCAATCAAATTCCAACAGTCAGCACCATCAAATATCTTTGAATTCACTTTGACGAAAAACTCACCTGGCGACATCACATTTGCACTAAAGTTAAGCAAATGAAAACGCGAGTTAAAAAACTCGGCTGGCTCATTGGACATAGATCCAAATTATCTCTAGAAAACAAGGTCCTTATTTATAATATGATAATTAAACCGTTGTGGACTTATGGTCTTCAGATTTGGGGCTGCTCAAGCAAATCAGATATTGCTCTTATACAACGGATGCAATCAAAAATTACTCGGTTGATCATAGGAGCACCCTGGTACGTAACTAATCAGATGATCCATAACGATCTAAATATACAGTTCGTTAATGAAGTCATTAAATCAATCAGTGAAAAACATCACCGGAAGCTCGAAAACCATCCAAACACACTAATGGCGCCACTGTTAGCAACTCCAAACAGCAGAAGATTGAAGAAGAAATGGCCGAGTGATTTGATTTAAGCAGAATATGACTTGATGAAGTGACCTCTATTAAATATTTATAAATCTTTTATTGAGAGAGTGTGTGTGTGAATGTCTGTGCGTATGTATGTACGTATGTTAGTGTATATGATAATTTCATAACATTAGATCTTAAAATACGTAGTTTTTCCCAGTAAACGGCCGAAGGACCTGAGCCAACTAGTATACCACTTGCTGAAGTGGTTACTATAATATAATTTCTTTTTTTGTTAACGTGCGTGTGAGTATGTTTGTGTGCATGTACGTATGCATGTGTGTGTATATGTTAAATTTATCACAATAGCTTATAGGATACCTTGTATTCTGATTGCTGTAAATAAAGAGATATAAAGAGAAAGAGTCTGTCTTCTTGCTACGGGTTGACGACAATACCAACTTCTTGCTGCTCGGACTTTGTAAATTTGCAAATTCTTCATTTTTAATTAAATTTATATTCTTGTCATTGAACACGTCTATTGCGGCTGCTAAATCATATTTTGAGAGTTTCCACAGTGGCGGTATTTTTCTTATTACATGTTTTTTGTGCTCCTTGATCTCTTGTATATTTTTTTCTATAACTTTGTCATTAATACGACTTCTTTTAATATGCTTCTTCTTCTTCTTTTTCCTTTTTATTTTATTTGAAGCAGTTTTTATTTCTTCTTCATTAATTATTTTGATATCTTCTTGTTTGTTGTACATTTCTTCGATTTCTGGAACCGCATCTTGGATTTCTTCAAATTCAGCCATTCGCATGTTCAAATTTTCTTCATCTTCATCTTCATCTAATATTTCTGCAGCAATTGTCGTCAATTCTTCGGTTTCAGTGTTTTGAGTCAGATTTTCGACTGTGTATTCTTCGGATTCTTCTTCACTAGATTTGAATGTGTTGTCTATGCCGTCATATTTTCCTGTATTTTCAAAAATCATAGTATTTTCATAGTTTAATGCATCAGTCAGATTTTCGACTGTGTATTCTTCGGATTCTTCTTCACTAGATTTGAATGTGTTGTCTATGCCGTCATATTTTCTTGTATTTTCAAAAATCATAGTATTTTCATAGTTCAATGTATAGTAGCTATCGTTGTGTTCGCCTTGGTTAATATCTTCATAGATTCCATTTTGTCTGAAACTAGTTTTTTCTTCATATATTGATTTTTGGCGAATTTTTTCACATTTTGAAATGTGGTGTCCTCTTTTCCTGCAATATCTACACACAACGTAGCGGTTATATTGTTTGCCATAGGTGATATTTAAGTACTTTTCCTCTCTGATGGCAATATTCTTAGCATCCTCAAGATTTTTTGGTTTGGCTCCTTTAACAATAGTTTTTATTTCCAACTGGAGGCCTTCAATGAAAATAGCTAGAGCTAAATCACAATATGAGGCATAAATTGTTTCCTTTTTTGAAAAATAACACTCAATATAAATTAGCATTAGCAAATCATCAATTCTCTCAGCAAATTTCTCCGTTGATTCCTCATTTCTTCTTTTCACTGTAGCTAATTCATAATGTAAATCTGTAATTGATCGGGAATCTTTAAATTTATTAATTAAAATTGGTTTAATATCTTCCCATAACTTATAATCAGACCACCTTATGCAATTAAATGCTGATCCATATAATCTACTAAGAGCAATTTTAGATATTATTTCATATGTTTCAAAATTAACGTCTTTTAAAATTGAATCTACTATGCTTATATATCTAAAGAGATTATATGAATTACCATCAAATTGAGGTATACTTTCAACAGCTGCCTTTATTCT
Source organism: Ctenocephalides felis (assembly GCF_003426905.1). Taxonomy (NCBI): domain Eukaryota; kingdom Metazoa; phylum Arthropoda; class Insecta; order Siphonaptera; family Pulicidae; genus Ctenocephalides; species Ctenocephalides felis. Next base: position 6,517 of record NW_020538643.1, read on the forward strand.
GATTTCTCTTATTGCCTAACTATACTCAACATCTTGCATAAATCCTGAAGAAATGGGTTGCATCTTGAGAGAGTGATGTTGTCCAATTTGCTTATTGTAAATCCGATGAATTATTGTTCAATACAGTCGTATTCTCTGTTGTTCCAAAATTTGGCTTCTTCGGTAGGCGCCACCATCCCCCAAGTTGTGAAGGATCCTCCGGGTTACCAAGCTGTGGCGGCTATTTAACTCGATGTCCCCAGATGAAAATTCTTCAGCACTGCGAGGGAAAATTTCCGCTAAGCCACCATGAATTGTAATTGTGGGGTTGTGGTATCATTCCTGTGATTATGGGAGGTTGTTTGGTAGCTGGAGCTGAGCGGTTGATGAGATAAAAACACTGGTTCTTGGTTGATCTTGATATTTTATTGTTTACTATTTTTTACAATTAAATAATTTGTTCGATAACCTCTTGGTTATCGATGATCAGAGACTACATTTTTTAAGTATGTAAACAGTAAGCCTGACTTGACTCCTGATTTCTGACTTCTGATTTCTGACTCCTGATTTCTGACCCACTAACTAAATCTTAACTACTTCTTATATACTAAATAATTGTAAACAAAACGTGATTCCAAAATCTAACAGCAAGGCCGGAAGAACTTCGGATAACCTTCAAATAGCACGTAATGCTTTAATAAAAACAATAAATAATAATAGTGCAGTAAACGGAGAGGAAAAAAGGGTATAACCTCTGAATTTTTTTACTGTGCTCCGAATTGAATGAAATTTTGGAATTAGGTTCATCTTACCCTCAAGTTCAAAAGTGAAAACAATTCGGGTTGCGCCATCACCCCCCGGGGGGATGACACCCCCTCTCAATTGTGTAATTACATTTTTTCAAAAAACGTCGGAAATCGATAGAAGAACTAATTATAAGAAAAAAATGTCTTTTATAGTTTTTTAAAAAAACTAATACTTTTCAAGTTACTGGACCCTAAAGATTCATATATTTTTGGCGTTTTTCTTCGTTTTTTTGCAAATATCTCCTAAAATTTACATTTTAACGAAAATCATGTAATGAACAAAATAATGTCAATAAAAATCTTAATAAATCGGTATTACATAAAGTGTTCTAGGAAAAATATTAAGCAAGATTTGAAAGAGCAAAGTCGTTTTTTATTTTGTTCAAGATTTAATTGTTGTATTTAAGGCCATCTAGTGTCGAGGTTTTACATTTTATGCATTTCGGTGAAATTGGGTTTTATAGTGCTCAACATAAGCTTTAAAATGAGTGCTGTTACAAGTTTTTTGCGTGTAAAATGACTGAGCTATCGTGCAAATAAGAAGCATATACGATATATTTTTCTCTTAAATCATATGATTTAATAAGCGCCATTTCCACCAGAATTAAAGTAATTCACATTCCATCTAGAATTCACTTCATCATAGACATCTTGATGGATTCTAGCAGATTCACTACTTTAGTGCATGCTATTTTCAGAAAACTCACGATTTTATAAAAACTTTTTTTTCTAATTTGCGCGGCCGCGCAGTCTTTAAACATTCATAACTCTGTCAATTTTGGTGTGAGAGAAAAATAATAAAAAACAATAATAAGCCAGAAGATCCCTTTGATTTTTATCTACATGATTTTATACGTATCTTTTATTCTCTTTGAGATACAAAGAAAATGATTTCGATTTTTAAAAAAATTGGAAAAAAACCTGCAACATAGATCTAACTCTTAAATCCCTCTACACAAACCTGAAATCTCCCACTAGTATAGAACGTACTTCCAACATTGTCTACAAAATAAATTGCAATGATTGCCCTTCTACTTACATAGGTGAAACCGGACAAAATTTAATAAAAAGACTCAAACAACATGACAATAATTCGAAAAACCCCAACCAAAACCAAACTATGATAACAGAACACATAAAAAATTTCAAACACTCCTTTAACTTTTATAATGCCAGTATTCTCTACCATGAACGGAACACCATTCAGAGACGTTTTGCAGAATCTTGTTTCATATCAATATGTGACCACGTGGTGAACAAAAGATCGGATTCCTCCTTACTCTGCGATAACTACCAAGTAATACTAAATAATGTTTCCAAATTTATCTCCTCTGAACAAAACTAAGTGACCTTACTAACCTTGCCAACACTTCCTAGTTTAACTTCGGCCTTGATACCCGAGCTTTACCTACCCATACATAGCAAATTTTGAATAAACCTTAAAAATTTTTTATTTTAGATTTTTGAGTTAGTAGTATAACTACTTAGTAATACTAAATAACATTTCCAACTTTTTTTTCTCCTAATTCTAACCATACAAACCTAGCCTAACATTACTAGTTTCAACTTCCGACTATTTTCTACCTACCCGCCCATAACAATCCTGGAATGACCCTTAAAAATCTCTCAAAACATGTGGTGACTTTTATACATGCCTCGGTACTAGCAAAGTACAGAAGTCGTGGCAGAAATTACACAATTCTACTTACATTTTTGTTCAATAAAACTATCATTTTTCTGTTTACATCATACAAAAAAATTATATAAAAAATGCATAGTGCTGACAAGTTAGTTGTATAAATGTTAGTGCCAAATCTCTAGTGCTGTGTACACTTCTCTATATGTAACTAACCAACGTAATGTAAGTCCACTTGTATTTTATATGTATTATCCATCTTCATAAATAATTTGTTTGCTTTACATATATTGTATGTTTATATATATATATATATATATATATATATATGTATTTGTATGTATATATGTATATATATGTATATTACTTATTTACATGTATGTTTGTATGTATGTGCATATGTATATGTGTATACATGTAATTATATATACGTATATATGCATGTATGTATGTGTATATATATATGTATATATATATATGTATATATATATATATGTATATATATATATATATATATATATATATTTGTGAGCATTTATGTACATATGTATATATATATATGTATTGTGTATATATATATATATATATATATATGTATATATATATATATATATATATATATATATATATATGTGTGTATATATGTGTATATACATGTTTATGCGTATATGTATGTGTATACGTGTATAGCTATAGTTACATAGATAGGTATGAGTATATGTATGGCTCATACATGTACATGTACGTCGTTGTGAATATGCATGCACGTTGCATATATGTATATACGTATATTTATATGTGTATAGTCTTACATGTATATGTGTATATATATAGGTATATATTGTTGTATCTGTATATGTATATGTGTATTATAAGTTTGTATGTGTGTGTATATGGATATATGGATATATATATATATATATATATATATATGTATATGTATATATGTATATGTGTGTATATGTGTATGTATATATATATGTATATATGCGTAGGTTTATATGAGTGTACTTAAATATTTTTGCCTATACTTTTTAATTATTTATTTAATTCTAGTCTCTACTACCTTTCCTATCTTTTATATTTGGTTTGTTGTTAAGTGTTGCTGTTTGTTAATTTTTCTCTTATTGTATAGTTACTTTACCAATCCACATATATTATAATTACCTAGATATGCTAATTTTCATACTGTTTTTAGATCCACTGATGATGACATTAAATTGAATGTCGAAACGTTTGGAAATAAAGATTATTTTATAAATCTTTGGCTTTTCTTTGTTTGATGTATCGCCCTCAAGAACTCACTCATATATTTCAACATCAAAATTAACTACTAAATCATATATATATATATATATATATATATATATATATATATATATATAATTTGCACGAGCCTGAACATTTCTTTAAATTCGAGCACATATTATTTACTACAGTATTGTATATTGGATCGAGAACATATTATTTACAACAATGTTCTACATTGGTTCCAACACAAACATGGACTGGATAAAACCCATGGCAAATCATATGTAATATGCAATTGGCTAGCGCGTTCGGCTGTTAACCGAAAGGTTGGTGGCTCGAGCCCACCTGGGGGCGTAAATTAGTTACTGTTTATACTCTGGAATATTCAATGCATATTGTTTATACCCAATAGTATTTGATGATTATATTATTCATCATATATATCTTATATATAAAAATGGAGCTCTCTTTCAAATGTCCGAATAAAACTTGAAAACGGCTGAATCGATTTGGCAAGTCTTAGTCTTGAAAAATTCGTGCCAATCCAGAGAAAGTCCAAAAGGTGAGAAATTATTTCAAATCCGCGTAGAAACTTTACATTTTTAATTTGAAAATTTTTGTAGAAGCGTAATTTAAATAGAACAATGGACGGTGGCAATTTCGTGAAATGTCAAACGCTTTTGACAGATGATGTTCAATTACGTTTAATAGGATGTTTTACGCGAATATTATTTATTTGTGCTAAATTTGTAGTAAGTAGTTTTGTTGTAGTTCTATTTATATACAAAAACGTTAGTAAACGGGCCCCAAAAGTTAGTAGAGATTCAAAATATAAACTTTTTTGATATGTTAATATGAAAATGCATTTTTGGCATATTTTTCTCAAACACGGTACTCTGAAAGATCTTATTTGTATAATTATATGCTCATTGGTATTTATAAAACATTTTCTAGGTTATATTATTTTTTATTTATGTTATTTAAATTCAGAACCTAAATTTGGTATCGATCAAATGGACCTTTTCTCGAATAACATTTTTCCAGTTATAATTTCCCAGAATTTATCGCAGAATAGATAGTAATATATGAAGGTCCGGGGTTAAAAAGGCCAACCACCGATTTGTCAAAAATCAGTAAAGTTAAGCATTGTTTAACAACAATATTTGAAAGTAGAGGAAAAAAGATTTATAGCCAGCTACAAGCTTGATTTGAAAACGGTAATCTTTGAAATGGGGGAGATAAACGGTAATCTTTGAGAATCCATAATAAAAGTATTTTCTTCCGTTGGTAGTTTTTAAGCATTAGTTAAAAATGTAATTAATTTGTAAAATACCTTTAAAACTATAATAAGGCTTTAAATCTTTTTGCCACCTGCCCGTCTGAAGTTACCCCGCCTACAGGGTAAAAAGGTCTAGATAACAAATTTTTGAAAGACGGCAAAAAAGCACATTTCTACAATGATGAAGTAGAAGGCAGTTTAGTGAACTCAGATAATTGTTCGTTTGATATGTGTTATTTGCTGTGATATAATTGTTATGGTTTTCACAATATAGTTTACATTTGCTCAAAGTCAAATTGGACCTTTGTGCCTCGCCCTGCTCTACATATATACTTTATATTAAATTTACTTTTTTTCACCGAACGTTACTTGAAACTTTTCAATATACTATATATATAATTTCAAAAGAAATACTTTTTTGAATTTTAAATATTTATTTAATTTTAATTTGAAAATTTTGTATAAACTCAGTAGTATTATTTACAATTATACACAAAATCCAGAATCCAAAAACAATATAAAAAACTTGAAACGTAATCAATTAGTCGAAAGACCAAAAAAGACTTAGATGGTTTATACTGTTTCCTATAGACAGTGTATAAATCTTCCAGTTTGATTGTATTGACAAAATATAGATAAACCAATGGGGTTTATTGTTTTTATAATACTTCATTGTATATAGCATTCAAACAACACATCCTCATACACTTAAAGTGTTAATATTTTTGATTCTCTAGAAATTGTTTAGAATATACCTTACTTAGCAAAACAACGTTTGCCGGGTCAGCTAGTATATATATATATATATATATATATATATATAATTTGCACGAGCCTGGACATTTCTTTAAATTCGAGCACATATTATTTACTACAGTATTGTATATTGGATCGAGAACATATTATTTACAACAATGATCTACATTGCTTCCAACACAAACATGCACTGGATAAAACCCGTGGCTTGTTTTTCTAGGGTTATGATTTCGGCTTAGATATTAAACGTAAGTGGCAAATCATGTGCAAAATGTGTTTAGTGAGTAGAACCCGTGGCATGTTGTACATTGGATGCAACACAAAAACGCAGGGGGTACGACCCGTGGCTCGTTGGTTTAGGGGTATGATTCCCGCTTTGGGTGCGGGAGGTCCCGGGCTCAAATCCCGGACGAGCCCTCACATTTCTTTAAATTCGAGTGCCTATTATTTACTACAATGTTGTACATTGGATGCAACATGGGTTACAGATTAGTGTAGATATAAGTTCCATGTTAGAATAAGCAATGCTTTAGGATAAGTTATTATTAAATGTGAATATAGGTTAGTTAATTAAGTAACGAACAAACGCCTTTTTATTAGTAATATTTAAAGTTTAACCGAAAGGTTGGTGGATTGAACCCACCCGGGGGCGCACAATAATTATTTATTCTGTAATCACAAATATAATTTATAGTGCAGTAAACGGAGCGTTTTAGGTCTGAATTTTTTTACTGTGCTCCGAATTGAATGAAATTTTGGGATTAGGTTCATCTTACCCTCAAGTTCAAAAGTGAAAACAATTCGGGTTGCGCCATCACCCCCCGGGGGGATGACACCCCCTCTCAATTGTGTAATTACATTTGCTCAAAATAACGTCGGAAATCGATAGAAGAACTAATTATAAGAAAAAAATGTTTTTTAGAGTTTTTCAAAAAAACTAATACTTTTCAAGTTACTGGCCCCTAAAGATTCATATATTTTTGGCGTTTTTCTTCGTTTTTTTGCAAATATCTCCTAAAATATACATTTTAACGAAAATCATGTAATGAACAAAATAATGTCAATGAAAATCTTAATAAATCGGTATTACATAAAGTGTTCTAGGAAAAATATGAAGCAAGATTTGAAAGAGCAAAGTCGTTTTTTATTTTGTTCAAGATTTAATTGTTGTATTTAAAGCCATCTAGTGTCGAGGTTTTACATTTTATGCATTTCGGTGAAATTGGGTTTTATAGTGCTCAACATATGCTTTAAAATGAGTGCTGTTACAAGTTTTTTGCTTGTAAAATGAGTGAGCTATCATGCAAATAAGAAACATATACAAAGTTTTTTTCTTTTAAATCATATGGTTTAATGAACGCCATTTCCACCAGAATTAAAGTAATTCACATTCCATCTAGAATTCAATTCATTATAGACATATCTTGATGGATTCTAGCAGATTCACTACTTTAGTACAAACTATTTTCAGAAAACTCACGATTTTATAAAAACTTTTTTTTCTAATTTGCGCGGCCGCGCAGTCTTTAAACATTCATAACTCTGTCAATTTTGGTGTGAGAGAAAAATAATAAAAAACAATAATAAGCCAGAAGATCCCTTTGATTTTTATCTACATGATTTTATACGTATCTTTTATTCTCTTTGAGATACAAAGAAAATAATTTCGATTTTTAAAAAAATTGGAAAAAAAAGTTTTTATAAAATCGTGAGTTTTCTGAAAATAGTTTGTACTAAAGTAGTGAATCTGCTAGAATCCATCAAGATATGTCTATAATGAATTGAATTCTAGATGGAATGTGAATTACTTTAATTCTGGTGGAAATGGCGTTCATTAAACCATATGATTTAAAAGAAAAAAACTTTGTATATGTTTCTTATTTGCATGATAGCTCACTCATTTTACAAGCAAAAAACTTGTAACAGCACTCATTTTAAAGCATATGTTGAGCACTATAAAACCCAATTTCACCGAAATGCATAAAATGTAAAACCTCGACACTAGATGGCTTTAAATACAACAATTAAATCTTGAACAAAATAAAAAACGACTTTGCTCTTTCAAATCTTGCTTCATATTTTTCCTAGAACACTTTATGTAATACCGATTTATTAAGATTTTTATTGACATTATTTTGTTCATTACATGATTTTCGTTAAAATGTATATTTTAGGAGATATTTGCAAAAAAACGAAGAAAAACGCCAAAAATATATGAATCTTTAGGGGCCAGTAACTTGAAAAGTATTAGTTTTTTTGAAAAACTCTAAAAAACATTTTTTTCTTATAATTAGTTCTTCTATCGATTTCCGACGTTATTTTGAGCAAATGTAATTACACAATTGAGAGGGGGTGTCATCCCCCCGGGGGGTGATGGCGCAACCCGAATTGTTTTCACTTTTGAACTTGAGGGTAAGATGAACCTAATCCCAAAATTTCATTCAATTCGGAGCACAGTAAAAAAATTCAGACCTAAAACGCTCCGTTTACTGCACTATAAATTATATTAGTGATTACAGAATAAATAATTATTGTGCGCCCCCGGGTGGGTTCAATCCACCAACCTTTCGGTTAAACTTTAAATATTACTAATAAAAAGGCGTTTGTTCGTTACTTAATTAACTAACCTATATTCACATTTAATAATAACTTATCCTAAAGCATTGGTTATTCTAACATGGAACTTATATCTACACTAATCTGTAACCCATGTTGCATCCAATGTACAACATTGTAGTAAATAATAGGCACTCGAATTTAAAGAAATGTGAGGGCTCGTCCGGGATTTGAGCCCGGGACCTCCCGCACCCAAAGCGGGAATCATACCCCTAAACCAACGAGCCACGGGTCGTACCCCCTGCGTTTTTGTGTTGCATCCAATGTACAACATGCCACGGGTTCTACTCACTAAACACATTTTGCACATGATTTGCCACTTACGTTTAATATCTAAGCCGAAATCATAACCCTAGAAAAACAAGCCACGGGTTTTATCCAGTGCATGTTTGTGTTGGAAGCAATGTAGATCATTGTTGTAAATAATATGTTCTCGATCCAATATACAATACTGTAGTAAATAATATGTGCTCGAATTTAAAGAAATGTCCAGGCTCGTGCAAATATATATATATATATATATATATATATATATATACTAGCTGACCCGGCAAACGTTGTTTTGCTAAGTAAGGTATATTCTAAACAATTTCTAGAGAATCAAAAATATTAATACTTTAAGTGTATGAGGATGTGTTGTTTGAATGCTATATACAATGAAGTATTATAAAAACAATAAACCCCATTGGTTTATCTATATTTTGTCAATACAATCAAACTGGAAGATTTATACACTTTCTATAGGAAACAGTATAAACCATCTAAGTCTTTTTTGGTCTTTCGACTAATTGATTACGTTTCAAGTTTTTCATATTGTTTTTGGATTCTGGATTTTGTGTATAATTGTAAATAATACTACTGAGTTTATACAAAATTTTCAAATTAAAATTAAATAAATATTTAAAATTCAAAAAAGTATTTCTTTTGAAATTATATATATAGAATATTGAAAAGTTTCAAGTAACGTTCGGTGAAAAAAAGTAAATTTAATATAAAGTATATATGTAGAGCAGGGCGAGGCACAAAGGTCCAATTTGACTTTGAGCAAATGTAAACTATATTGTGAAAACCATAACAATTATATCACAGCAAATAACACATATCAAACGAACAATTATCTGAGTTCAGTAAACTGCCTTCTACTTCATCATTGTAGAAATGTGCTTTTTTGCCGTCTTTCAAAAATTTGTTATCTAGACCTTTTTACCCTGTAGGCGGGGTAACTTCAGACGGGCAGGTGGCAAAAAGATTTAAAGCCTTATTATAGTTTTAAAGGTATTTTACAAATTAATTACATTTTTAACTAATGCTTAAAAACTACCAACGAAAGAAAATACTTTTATTATGGATTCTCAAAGATTACCGTTTATCTCCCCCATTTCAAAGATTACCGTTTTCAAATCAAGCTTGTAGCTGGCTATAAATCTTTTTTCCTCTACTTTCAAATATTGTTGTTAAACAATGCTTAACTTTACTGATTTTTGACAAATCGGTGGTTGGCCTTTTTAACCCCGGACCTTCATATATTACTATCTATTCTGCGATAAATTCTGGGAAATTATAACTGGAAAAATGTTATTCGAGAAAAGGTCCATTTGATCGATACCAAATTTAGGTTCTGAATTTAAATAACATAAATAAAAAATAATATAACCTAGAAAATGTTTTATAAATACCAATGAGCATATAATTATACAAATAAGATCTTTCAGAGTACCGTGTTTGAGAAAAATATGCCAAAAATGCATTTTCATATTAACATATCAAAAAAGTTTATATTTTGAATCTCTACTAACTTTTGGGGCCCGTTTACTAACGTTTTTGTATATAAATAGAACTACAACAAAACTACTTACTACAAATTTAGCACAAATAAATAATATTCGCGTAAAACATCCTATTAAACGTAATTGAACATCATCTGTCAAAAGCGTTTGACATTTCACGAAATTGCCACCGTCCATTGTTCTATTTAAATTACGCTTCTACAAAAATTTTCAAATTAAAAATGTAAAGTTTCTACGCGGATTTGAAATAATTTCTCACCTTTTGGACTTTCTCTGGATTGGCACGAATTTTTCAAGACTAAGACTTGCCAAATCGATTCAGCCGTTTTCAAGTTTTATTCGGACATTTGAAAGAGAGCTCCATTTTTATATATAAGATATATATGATGAATAATATAATCATCAAATACTATTGGGTATAAACAATATGCATTGAATATTCCAGAGTATAAACAGTAACTAATTTACGCCCCCAGGTGGGCTCGAGCCACCAACCTTTCGGTTAACAGCCGAACGCGCTAGCCAATTGCATATTACATATGATTTGCCATGGGTTTTATCCAGTCCATGTTTGTGTTGGAACCAATGTAGAACATTGTTGTAAATAATATGTTCTCGATCCAATATACAATACTGTAGTAAATAATATGTGCTCGAATTTAAAGAAATGTTCAGGCTCGTGCAAATTATATATATATATATATATATATATATATATATATATATATATGATTTAGTAGTTAATTTTGATGTTGAAATATATGAGTGAGTTCTTGAGGGCGATACATCAAACAAAGAAAAGCCAAAGATTTATAAAATAATCTTTATTTCCAAACGTTTCGACATTCAATTTAATGTCATCATCAGTGGATCTAAAAACAGTATGAAAATTAGCATATCTAGGTAATTATAATATATGTGGATTGGTAAAGTAACTATACAATAAGAGAAAAATTAACAAACAGCAACACTTAACAACAAACCAAATATAAAAGATAGGAAAGGTAGTAGAGACTAGAATTAAATAAATAATTAAAAAGTATAGGCAAAAATATTTAAGTACACTCATATAAACCTACGCATATATACATATATATATACATACACATATACACACATATACATATATACATATACATATATATATATATATATATATATATATATCCATATATCCATATACACACACATACAAACTTATAATACACATATACATATACAGATACAACAATATATACCTATATATATACACATATACATGTAAGACTATACACATATAAATATACGTATATACATATATGCAACGTGCATGCATATTCACAACGACGTACATGTACATGTATGAGCCATACATATACTCATACCTATCTATGTAACTATAGCTATACACGTATACACATACATATACGCATAAACATGTATATACACATATATACACACATATATATATATATATATATATATACATATATATATATATATATATACACAATACATATATATATACATATGTACATAAATGCTCACAAATATATATATATATATATATATATATATATATATATATATATATATATATATACATATATATATACACATACATACATGCATATATACGTATATATAATTACATGTATACACATATACATATGCACATACATACAAACATACATGTAAATAAGTAATATACATATATATACATATATACATACAAATACATATATATATATATATATATATATATATATATATAAACATACAATATATGTAAAGCAAACAAATTATTTATGAAGATGGATAATACATATAAAATACAAGTGGACTTACATTACGTTGGTTAGTTACATATAGAGAATTGTACACAGCACTAGAGATTTGGCACTAACATTTATACAACTAACTTGTCAGCACTATGCATTTTTTATATAATTTTTTTGTATGATGTAAACAGAAAAATGATAGTTTTATTGAACAAAAATGTGAGTAGAATTGTGTAATTTCTGCCACGACTTCTGTACTTTGCTAGTACCGAGGCATGTATAAAAGTCACCACATGTTTTGAGAGATTTTTAAGGGTCATTCCAGGATTGTTATGGGCGGGTAGGTAGAAAATAGTCGGAAGTTGAAACTAGTAATGTTAGGCTAGGTTTGTATGGTTAGAATTAGGAGAAAAAAAAGTTGGAAATGTTATTTGGTATTACTAAGTAGTTATACTACTAACTCAAAAATCTAAAATAAAAAATTTTTAAGGTTTATTCAAAATTTGCTATGTATGGGTAGGTAAAGCTCGGGTATCAAGGCCGAAGTTAAACTAGGAAGTGTTGGCAAGGTTAGTAAGGTCACTTAGTTTTGTTCAGAGGAGATAAATTTGGAAACATTATTTAGTATTACTTGGTAGTTATCGCAGAGTAAGGAGGAATCCGATCTTTTGTTCACCACGTGGTCACATATTGATATGAAACAAGATTCTGCAAAACGTCTCTGAATGGTGTTCCGTTCATGGTAGAGAATACTGGCATTATAAAAGTTAAAGGAGTGTTTGAAATTTTTTATGTGTTCTGTTATCATAGTTTGGTTTTGGTTGGGGTTTTTCGAATTATTGTCATGTTGTTTGAGTCTTTTTATTAAATTTTGTCCGGTTTCACCTATGTAAGTAGAAGGGCAATCATTGCAATTTATTTTGTAGACAATGTTGGAAGTACGTTCTATACTAGTGGGAGATTTCAGGTTTGTGTAGAGGGATTTAAGAGTTAGATCTATGTTGCAGGTTAGTCTGATGTCTACCTTATGAAACAGTTTTTTTCACACTGGAAAAAGTTCTTTTACGTAAGGTAAACAAACGTTGCCTATATAGTTATTGTCTTTAGAATTTTTTTCTGGGGAAAAAGAAGAATGCATACTGTTGAGGGTTTTAAGTCTGTTGGAGGTGACGGAGTTGATGAGGTGCGGTGGATATGAGTTGTTAATTAAAGTTGTGCGGATGAGGGATAAGTTAGAGTACCAAAATTGTTTGTCTGAGAGTAGGATGGCATGGTCGACTAAATTAATAATAGTGCCTATCTTCATGCTAGATGGGTGGTAAGAATGATAATTTAAATACCTACCCGACCAAGTAGGTTTTTGGAACCAATTGGTGATAATTCGATTGTCTGCGGTTTTTATAATTTTTACGTCTAAAAAGCTGATAGAATTTTCTTGTTCTTTTTCAAACGTAAAGGAGAGATGCTCATTAAATGAGTTAAAACTATGAAGTAAGAGTTCGAAATTTTTAACAGGAACACAAGTAAGGATGTCATCAACATATCTGTAATAAAAATGAAGGTCTAGATTGTAGGAATTAAAAACTTTCAACTCTAAGTGTTGTAAAGCAATTTCTGCGAGTGAAGGGGAAATAGGAGAACCCATAGGTGTGCCAAATATTTGAAGGTAAAAATGGTCGTTGAATTCGAAATAAGTATTCGAAACTATGAATTTTATGGACTCGAGAAACCAATGCAGTGATAATGTTAGACATCAGACTAACCTGCAACATAGATCTAACTCTTAAATCCCTCTACACAAACCTGAAATCTCCCACTAGTATAGAACGTACTTCCAACATTGTCTACAAAATAAATTGCAATGATTGCCCTACTACTTACATAGGTGAAACCGGACAAAATTTAATAAAAAGACTCAAACAACATGACAATAATTCAAAAAACCCCAACCAAAACCAAACTATGATAACAGAACACATAAAAAATTTCAAACACTCCTTTAACTTTTATAATGCCAGTATTCTCTACCATGAACGAAACACCATTCAGAGACGTTTTGCAGAATCTTGTTTCATATCAATATGTGACCACGTGGTGAACAAAAGATCGGATTCCTCCTTACTCTGCGATAACTACCAAGTAATACTAAATAATGTTTCCAAATTTATCTCCTCTGAACAAAACTAAGTGACCTTACTAACCTTGCCAACACTTCCTAGTTTAACTTCGGCCTTGATACCCGAGCTTTACCTACCCATACATAGCAAATTTTGAATAAACCTTAAAAATTTTTTATTTTAGATTTTTGAGTTATTAGTATAACTACTTAGTAATACTAAATAACATTTCCAACTTTTTTTTCTCCTAATTCTAACCATACAAACCTAGCCTAACATTACTAGTTTCAACTTCCGACTATTTTCTACCTACCCGCCCATAACAATCCTGGAATGACCCTTAAAAATCTCTCAAAACATGTGGTGACTTTTATACATGCCTCGGTACTAGCAAAGTACAGAAGTCGTGGCAGAAATTACACAATTCTACTTACATTTTTGTTCAATAAAACTATCATTTTTCGGTTTACATCATACAAAAAAATTATATAAAAAATGCATAGTGCTGACAAGTTAGTTGTATAAATGTTAGTGCCAAATCTCTAGTGCTGTGTACACTTCTCTATATGTAACTAACCAACGTAATGTAAGTCCACTTGTATTTTATATGTATTATCCATCTTCATAAATAATTTGTTTGCTTTACATATATACGAGTTTACATATATTGTATGTTTATATATATATATATATATATATATATATATATTTTTGAATAGTCTTGAATTTGATGTTGATATATATGTTTAATTTGAGTTTAATAATCGGGCGTAACATCAATAAAAATAGTATGAGTTTTTTTTTAAAATTTATTTATTTAAAATCCATACGTTTCGGCTAGCATCTTAGCCATCATTCAGTGGTAATCAAGTTAACTATAAAAATTGAAACTAAATAAATTATATGAAAGGAAATTTTGTGGAAAAACAATAATAATAATAATAGTAATAAAACACTTACAATTTTGTATCCTAATATAGCATATGAAACCATTATTAATCCATGGTATGAGTATGTGCACATTGATAAGATATATATTTTTTAACACAAACATCACAAATGGTAAAACACACTAATAATCATGATAACTTAACAAGTTGTCGAAACTATGTATTTACTCTTTGGAGTTTAGGATAGAAATGCCACATTTTTCTCAAAGCAGTTTTTAGCATGTGTTGATATTTTTTGGAAAATTTAAAAGGCGATGGGATTTTGTTATTTTTTAAGGAATTTTGACACGCTATTAAGAAACCACGTGTTCGTTTCGATAAGGGCCGTATTGTCATTGCGTTTATTTATGACTCTGTCGTTATGTAATTGTAAAAACAACCCCTCAGCGAATCTTCTTTTAATTGTATTCTCTTCAAAATGTAAAATTTTAGGGTTAAAAAAATCGATATTATGATTTAAATTTTTAATATGCTCAGTTAACATTGTTTTAAATTGCTTAGGATTTTTTGAATTATTTTTGTGTTGATTAAGGCGTTTACTCAGGTTTTGGCTAGTTTCTCCAATATAAAAGAGTTCGCAATTAGAGCAATTAATTTGATATACTAAATTCCTGAGGCGGTCAAAATTGAACTTAGATTTCATTTGTGTAAAAATTGAACTAAGGGTTGCATCACAATTACATACCAACAGAATGCCACATTGTTGAAATAGTTTTTTCCACGAGAAATATAAATCTTTTACGTACGGTAGGCAAATGACACCAGTATATGATTCTAAGTCTAAGCGGTTTTTATGGTCTGTGAGGTCTTTTTGTTTGTTAAAAATGTAACTGCGTCTGTTATTTATGACCGAGTTGATTATGTTCGTAGGATATGAGTTGTTTTTCAGTGTGTTTATAACCAGGTCAATGTTCGTGTCCCAGAAGTTTTTGTCAGATAGTAATATGGCGTGGTCTGTTAAATTTATTATTGTCGCAATTTTCATTTTAAGAGGGTGGTATGAGTGGTAATTTATGTATCGTCCGGAGCTAGTTGGTTTCTGGTACCAGTTAGTAATTAGTCGGTGGTCATTTGTACGTATGAGTCTGATGTCTAGAAAGCTAATCGAATTCATTGTCTCTAATTCTACGGTAAACTGTAGTTTTTTATTAAAATTGTTAAAATTATCAGTAAATATGTTAATGTCTTCTTCCGGAATACAAGTAATGATATCGTCTACATATCGGTAATAAAAGATTTGTTTATTGTAATTATTAAAATTTTGTTTTCTACTAATTGTAAGGAAATTTCTACTAAAGACGGAGATGCGGGAGATCCCATTGGGGTGCCAAAAATTTGGTAATAAAATGATCCATTAAATTCAAAATAGGTGTTAGAGACAATGAATTTGATGATTTCTCTAAACCAATGTAAGGATAGTGTGGTGTGAGGGCTAATTTCACTCCATCTGCTAGTGATGGCGTCTAGTATTAAGTCTAGTGGGACATTTGTAAATAGGGATATAACGTCTAGGCTAATTAGTTTATAATTATTGGGAATGGAAATATTATTAAGAAGTTTTACAAGCTCGAAGGAATTTTTAATGTAATCTTAACAACAATAACAAAACAGTCCCCATATTACATTAAAAATTCCTTCGAGCTTGTAAAACTTCTTAATAATATTTCCATTCCCAATAATTATAAACTAATTAGCCTAGACGTTATATCCCTATTTACAAATGTCCCACTAGACTTAATACTAGACGCCATCACTAGCAGATGGAGTGAAATTAGCCCTCACACCACACTATCCTTACATTGGTTTAGAGAAATCATCAAATTCATTGTCTCTAACACCTATTTTGAATTTAATGGATCATTTTATTACCAAATTTTTGGCACCCCAATGGGATCTCCCGCATCTCCGTCTTTAGTAGAAATTTCCTTACAATTAGTAGAAAACAAAATTTTTAATAATTACAATAAACAAATCTTTATTACCGATATGTAGACGATATCATTACTTGTATTCCGGAAGAAGACATTAACATATTTACTGATAATTTTAACAATTTTAATAAAAAACTACAGTTTACCGTAGAATTAGAGACAATGAATTCGATTAGCTTTCTAGACATCAGACTCATACGTACAAATGACCACCGACTAATTACTAACTGGTACCAGAAACCAACTAGCCCCGGACGATACATAAATTACCACTCATACCACCCTCTTAAAATGAAAATTGCGACAATAATAAATTTAACAGACCACGCCATATTACTATCTGACAAAAACTTCTGGACACGAACATTGACCTGGTTTAAACACACTGAAAAACAACTCATATCCTACGAACATAATCAACTCGGTCATAAATAACAGACGCAGTTACATTTTTAACAAACAAAAAGACCTCACAGACCATAAAAACCGCTTAGACTTAGAATCATATACTGGTGTCATTTGCCTACCGTACGTAAAAGATTTATATTTCTCGTGGAAAAAACTATTTCAACAATGTGGCATTCTGTTGGTATGTAATTGTGATGCAACCCTTAGTTCAATTTTTACACAAATGAATCTAAGTTCAATTTTGACCGCCTCAGGAATTTAGTATATCAAATTAATTGCTCTAATTGCGAACTCTTTTATATTGGAGAAACTAGCCAAAACCTGAGTAAACGCCTTAATCAACACAAAAATAATTCAAAAAATCCTAAGCAATTTAAAACAATGTTAACTGAGCATATTAAAATTTAAATCATAATATCGATTTTTTAACCCTAAAATTTACATTTTGAAGAGAATACAATTAAAAGAAGATTCGCTGAGGGTTGTTTTTACAATTACATAACGACAGAGTCATAAAAAAACGCAATGACAATACGGCCCTTATCGAAACGAACACGTGGTTTCTTAATAGCGTGTCAAAATTCCTTAAAAATAACAAAATCCCATCGCCTTTTAAATTTTCCAAAAAATATCAACACATGCTAAAAACTGCTTTGAGAAAAATGTGGCATTTTATATAAACTCAAAGAGTAAATACGAGTTTCGACAACTGTTAAGTTATCATGATTATTAGT